>NW_028232438.1:0-35609 GCF_054491065.1 Syngnathus leptorhynchus | reverse complement strand
GATAAGCACGTTTTCTGAAATGCCGCTCTCCCGTCACTCTGGTTAAAGTGTTATGAAAAAAAAGGCTGTTGGGGGCTAGGGAGTATCGAGCTTGATCATTATACGAGTTGATCATTATACATGAAGAAATAACCAATTTCATCGTTTGGTTTATGTTTTACACGCGTTTTAAATTTTATTGCCGAAATCGCTTTTTCTCGCCGAGATAAGCACGTTTTCTGAAATGCCGCTCTCCCGTCACTCTGGTTAAAGTGTTATGAAAAAAAAGGCTGTTGGGGGCTAGGGAGTATCGAGTTGATCATTATACATGAAGAAATAACCAATTTCATCGTTTGGTTTATGTTTTACACGCGTTTTAAATTTTATTGCCGAAATCGCTTTTTCTCGCCGAGATAAGCACGTTTTCTGAAATGCCGCTCTCCCGTCACTCTGGTTAAAGTGTTATGAAAAAAAAGGCTGTTGGGGGCTAGGGAGTATCGAGTTGATCATTATACATGAAGAAATAACCAATTTCATCGTTTGGTTTATGTTTTACACGCGTTTTAAATTTTATTGCCGAAATCGCTTTTTCTCGCCGAGATAAGCACGTTTTCTGAAATGCCGCTCTCCCGTCACTCTGGTTAAAGTGTTATGAAAAAAAAGGCTGTTGGGGGCTAGGGAGTATCGAGTTGATCATTATACATGAAAAAATAACCAATTTCATCGTTTGGTTTATGTTTTACACGCGTTTTAAATTTTATTGCCGAAATCGCTTTTTCTCGCCGAGATAAGCACGTTTTCTGAAATGCCGCTCTCCCGTCACTCTGGTTAAAGTGTTATGAAAAAAAAGGCTGTTGGGGGCTAGGGAGTATCGAGTTGATCATTATACATGAAGAAATAACCAATTTCATCGTTTGGTTTATGTTTTACACGCGTTTTAAATTTTATTGCCGAAATCGCTTTTTCTCGCCGAGATAAGCACGTTTTCTGAAATGCCGCTCTCCCGTCACTCTGGTTAAAGTGTTATGAAAAAAAAGGCTGTTGGGGGCTAGGGAGTATCGAGTTGATCATTATACATGAAGAAATAACCAATTTCATCGTTTGGTTTATGTTTTACACGCGTTTTAAATTTTATTGCCGAAATCGCTTTTTCTCGCCGAGATAAGCACGTTTTATGAAATGCCGCTCTCCCGTCACTCTGGTTAAAGTGTTATGAAAAAAAAGGCTGTTGGGGGCTAGGGAGTATCGAGTTGATCATTATACATGAAGAAATAACCAATTTCATCGTTTGGTTTATGTTTTACACGCGTTTTAAATTTTATTGCCGAAATCGCTTTTTCTCGCCGAGATAAGCACGTTTTCTGAAATGCCGCTCTCCCGTCACTCTGGTTAAAGTGTTATGAAAAAAAAGGCTGTTGGGGTCTAGGGAGTATCGAGTTGATCATTATACATGAAGAAATAACCAATTTCATCGTTTGGTTTATGTTTTACACGCGTTTTAAATTTTATTGCCGAAATCGCTTTTTCTCGCCGAGATAAGCACGTTTTCTGAAATGCCGCTCTCCCGTCACTCTGGTTAAAGTGTTATGAAAAAAAAGGCTGTTGGGGGCTAGGGAGTATCGAGTTGATCATTATACATGAAGAAATAACCAATTTCATCGTTTGGTTTATGTTTTACACGCGTTTTAAATTTTATTGCCGAAATCGCTTTTTCTCGCCGAGATAAGCACGTTTTCTGAAATGCCGCTCTCCCGTCACTCTGGTTAAAGTGTTATGAAAAAAAAGGCTGTTGGGGGCTAGGGAGTATCGAGTTGATCATTATACATGAAGAAATAACCAATTTCATCGTTTGGTTTATGTTTTACACGCGTTTTAAATTTTATATCCGAAATCGCTTTTTCTCGCCGAGATAAGCACGTTTTCTGAAATGCCGCTCTCCCGTCACTCTGGTTAAAGTGTTATGAAAAAAAAGGCTGTTGGGGGCTAGGGAGTATCGAGTTGATCATTATACATGAAGAAATAACCAATTTCATCGTTTGGTTTATGTTTTACACGCGTTTTAAATTTTATTGCCGAAATCGCTTTTTCTCGCCGAGATAAGCACGTTTTCTGAAATGCCGCTCTCCCGTCACTCTGGTTAAAGTGTTATGAAAAAAAAGGCTGTTGGGGGCTAGGGAGTATCGAGTTGATCATTATACATGAAGAAATAACCAATTTCATCGTTTGGTTTATGTTTTACACGCGTTTTAAATTTTATTGCCGAAATCGCTTTTTCTCGCCGAGATAAGCACGTTTTCTGAAATGCCGCTCTCCCGTCACTCTGGTTAAAGTGTTATGAAAAAAAAGGCTGTTGGGGGCTAGGGAGTATCGAGTTGATCATTATACATGAAGAAATAACCAATTTCATCGTTTGTTTTATGTTTTACACGCGTTTTAAATTTTATATCCGAAATCGCTTTTTCTCGCCGAGATAAGCACGTTTTCTGAAATGCCGCTCTCCCGTCACTCTGGTTAAAGTGTTATGAAAAAAAAGGCTGTTGGGGGCTAGGGAGTATCGAGTTGATCATTATACATGAAGAAATAACCAATTTCATCGTTTGGTTTATGTTTTACACGCGTTTTAAATTTTATTGCCGAAATCGCTTTTTCTCGCCGAGATAAGCACGTTTTCTGAAATGCCGCTCTCCCGTCACTCTGGTTAAAGTGTTATGAAAAAAAAGGCTGTTGGGGGCTAGGGAGTATCGAGTTGATCATTATACATGAAGAAATAACCAATTTCATCGTTTGGTTTATGTTTTACACGCGTTTTAAATTTTATTGCCGAAATCGCTTTTTCTCGCCGAGATAAGCACGTTTTCTGAAATGCCGCTCTCCCGTCACTCTGGTTAAAGTGTTATGAAAAAAAAGGCTGTTGGGGGCTAGGGAGTATCGAGTTGATCATTATACATGAAGAAATAACCAATTTCATCGTTTGGTTTATGTTTTACACGCGTTTTAAATTTTATTGCCGAAATCGCTTTTTCTCGCCGAGATAAGCACGTTTTCTGAAATGCCGCTCTCCCGTCACTCTGGTTAAAGTGTTATGAAAAAAAAGGCTGTTGGGGGCTAGGGAGTATCGAGTTGATCATTATACATGAAGAAATAACCAATTTCATCGTTTGGTTTATGTTTTACACGCGTTTTAAATTTTATTGCCGAAATCGCTTTTTCTCGCCGAGATAAGCACGTTTTCTGAAATGCCGCTCTCCCGTCACTCTGGTTAAAGTGTTATGAAAAAAAAGGCTGTTGGGGGCTAGGGAGTATCGAGTTGATCATTATACATGAAGAAATAACCAATTTCATCGTTTGGTTTATGTTTTACACGCGTTTTAAATTTTATTGCCGAAATCGCTTTTTCTCGCCGAGATAAGCACGTTTTCTGAAATGCCGCTCTCCCGTCACTCTGGTTAAAGTGTTATGAAAAAAAAGGCTGTTGGGGGCTAGGGAGTATCGAGTTGATCATTATACATGAAGAAATAACCAATTTCATCGTTTGGTTTATGTTTTACACGCGTTTTAAATTTTATTGCCGAAATCGCTTTTTCTCGCCGAGATAAGCACGTTTTCTGAAATGCCGCTCTCCCGTCACTCTGGTTAAAGTGTTATGAAAAAAAAGGCTGTTGGGGCTAGGGAGTATCGAGTTGATCATTATACATGAAGAAATAACCAATTTCATCGTTTGGTTTATGTTTTACACGCGTTTTAAATTTTATTGCCGAAATCGCTTTTTCTCGCCGAGATAAGCACGTTTTCTGAAATGCCGCTCTCCCGTCACTCTGGTTAAAGTGTTATGAAAAAAAAAGGCTGTTGGGGGCTAGGGAGTATCGAGTTGATCATTATACATGAAGAAATAACCAATTTCATCGTTTGGTTTATGTTTTACACGCGTTTTAAATTTTATTGCCGAAATCGCTTTTTCTCGCCGAGATAAGCACGTTTTCTGAAATGCCGCTCTCCCGTCACTCTGGTTAAAGTGTTATGAAAAAAAAGGCTGTTGGGGGCTAGGGAGTATCGAGTTGATCATTATACATGAAGAAATAACCAATTTCATCGTTTGGTTTATGTTTTACACGCGTT
This sequence comes from Syngnathus leptorhynchus, assembly GCF_054491065.1. Lineage (NCBI taxonomy): Eukaryota > Metazoa > Chordata > Actinopteri > Syngnathiformes > Syngnathidae > Syngnathus > Syngnathus leptorhynchus. Next base: position 31,514 of record NW_028232438.1, on the reverse strand, counting down.
TTAAATTTTATTGCCGAAATCGCTTTTTCTCGCCGAGATAAGCACGTTTTCTGAAATGCCGCTCTCCCGTCACTCTGGTTAAAGTGTTATGAAAAAAAAGGCTGTTGGGGGCTAGGGAGTATCGAGTTGATCATTATACATGAAGAAATAACCAATTTCATCGTTTGGTTTATGTTTTACACGCGTTTTAAATTTTATTGCCGAAATCGCTTTTTCTCGCCGAGATAAGCACGTTTTCTGAAATGCCGCTCTCCCGTCACTCTGGTTAAAGTGTTATGAAAAAAAAGGCTGTTGGGGGCTAGGGAGTATCGAGTTGATCATTATACATGAAGAAATAACCAATTTCATCGTTTGGTTTATGTTTTACACGCGTTTTAAATTTTATTGCCGAAATCGCTTTTTCTCGCCGAGATAAGCACGTTTTCTGAAATGCCGCTCTCCCGTCACTCTGGTTAAAGTGTTATGAAAAAAAAGGCTGTTGGGGGCTAGGGAGTATCGAGTTGATCATTATACATGAAGAAATAACCAATTTCATCGTTTGGTTTATGTTTTACACGCGTTTTAAATTTTATTGCCGAAATCGCTTTTTCTCGCCGAGATAAGCACGTTTTCTGAAATGCCGCTCTCCCGTCACTCTGGTTAAAGTGTTATGAAAAAAAAGGCTGTTGGGGGCTAGGGAGTATCGAGTTGATCATTATACATGAAGAAATAACCAATTTCATCGTTTGGTTTATGTTTTACACGCGTTTTAAATTTTATTGCCGAAATCGCTTTTTCTCGCCGAGATAAGCACGTTTTCTGAAATGCCGCTCTCCCGTCACTCTGGTTAAAGTGTTATGAAAAAAAAGGCTGTTGGGGGCTAGGGAGTATCGAGTTGATCATTATACATGAAGAAATAACCAATTTCATCGTTTGGTTTATGTTTTACACGCGTTTTAAATTTTATTGCCGAAATCGCTTTTTCTCGCCGAGATAAGCACGTTTTCTGAAATGCCGCTCTCCCGTCACTCTGGTTAAAGTGTTATGAAAAAAAAGGCTGTTGGGGGCTAGGGAGTATCGAGTTGATCATTATACATGAAGAAATAACCAATTTCATCGTTTGGTTTATGTTTTACACGCGTTTTAAATTTTATTGCCGAAATCGCTTTTTCTCGCCGAGATAAGCACGTTTTCTGAAATGCCGCTCTCCCGTCACTCTGGTTAAAGTGTTATGAAAAAAAAGGCTGTTGGGGGCTAGGGAGTATCGAGTTGATCATTATACATGAAGAAATAACCAATTTCATCGTTTGGTTTATGTTTTACACGCGTTTTAAATTTTATTGCCGAAATCGCTTTTTCTCGCCGAGATAAGCACGTTTTCTGAAATGCCGCTCTCCCGTCACTCTGGTTAAAGTGTTATGAAAAAAAAGGCTGTTGGGGGCTAGGGAGTATCGAGTTGATCATTATACATGAAGAAATAACCAATTTCATCGTTTGGTTTATGTTTTACACGCGTTTTAAATTTTATTGCCGAAATCGCTTTTTCTCGCCGAGATAAGCACGTTTTCTGAAATGCCGCTCTCCCGTCACTCTGGTTAAAGTGTTATGAAAAAAAAGGCTGTTGGGGGCTAGGGAGTATCGAGTTGATCATTATACATGAAGAAATAACCAATTTCATCGTTTGGTTTATGTTTTACACGCGTTTTAAATTTTATTGCCGAAATCGCTTTTTCTCGCCGAGATAAGCACGTTTTCTGAAATGCCGCTCTCCCGTCACTCTGGTTAAAGTTTTATGAAAAAAAAGGCTGTTGGGGGCTAGGGAGTATCGAGTTGATCATTATACATGAAGAAATAACCAATTTCATCGTTTGGTTTATGTTTTACACGCGTTTTAAATTTTATTGCCGAAATCGCTTTTTCTCGCCGAGATAAGCACGTTTTCTGAAATGCCGCTCTCCCGTCACTCTGGTTAAAGTGTTATGAAAAAAAAGGCTGTTGGGGGCTAGGGAGTATCGAGTTGATCATTATACATGAAGAAATAACCAATTTCATCGTTTGGTTTATGTTTTACACGCGTTTTAAATTTTATTGCCGAAATCGCTTTTTCTCGCCGAGATAAGCACGTTTTCTGAAATGCCGCTCTCCCGTCACTCTGGTTAAAGTGTTATGAAAAAAAAGGCTGTTGGGGGCTAGGGAGTATCGAGTTGATCATTATACATGAAGAAATAACCAATTTCATCGTTTGGTTTATGTTTTACACGCGTTTTAAATTTTATTGCCGAAATCGCTTTTTCTCGCCGAGATAAGCACGTTTTCTGAAATGCCGCTCTCCCGTCACTCTGGTTAAAGTGTTATGAAAAAAAAGGCTGTTGGGGGCTAGGGAGTATCGAGTTGATCATTATACATGAAGAAATAACCAATTTCATCGTTTGGTTTATGTTTTACACGCGTTTTAAATTTTATTGCCGAAATCGCTTTTTCTCGCCGAGATAAGCACGTTTTCTGAAATGCCGCTCTCCCGTCACTCTGGTTAAAGTGTTATGAAAAAAAAGGCTGTTGGGGGCTAGGGAGTATCGAGTTGATCATTATACATGAAGAAATAACCAATTTCATCGTTTGGTTTATGTTTTACACGCGTTTTAAATTTTATTGCCGAAATCGCTTTTTCTCGCCGAGATAAGCACGTTTTCTGAAATGCCGCTCTCCCGTCATTCTGGTTAAAGTGTTATGAAAAAAAAGGCTGTTGGGGGCTAGGGAGTATCGAGTTGATCATTATACATGAAGAAATAACCAATTTCATCGTTTGGTTTATGTTTTACACGCGTTTTAAATTTTATTGCCGAAATCGCTTTTTCTCGCCGAGATAAGCACGTTTTCTGAAATGCCGCTCTCCCGTCACTCTGGTTAAAGTGTTATGAAAAAAAAGGCTGTTGGGGGCTAGGGAGTATCGAGTTGATCATTATACATGAAGAAATAACCAATTTCATCGTTTGGTTTATGTTTTACACGCGTTTTAAATTTTATTGCTGAAATCGCTTTTTCTCGCCGAGATAAGCACGTTTTCTGAAATGCCGCTCTCCCGTCACTCTGGTTAAAGTGTTATGAAAAAAAAGGCTGTTGGGGGCTAGGGAGTATCGAGTTGATCATTATACATGAAGAAATAACCAATTTCATCGTTTGGTTTATGTTTTACACGCGTTTTAAATTTTATTGCCGAAATCGCTTTTTCTCGCCGAGATAAGCACGTTTTCTGAAATGCCGCTCTCCCGTCACTCTGGTTAAAGTGTTATGAAAAAAAAGGCTGTTGGGGGCTAGGGAGTATCGAGTTGATCATTATACATGAAGAAATAACCAATTTCATCGTTTGGTTTATGTTTTACACGCGTTTTAAATTTTATTGCCGAAATCGCTTTTTCTCGCCGAGATAAGCACGTTCTGAAATGCCGCTCTCCCGTCACTCTGGTTAAAGTGTTATGAAAAAAAAGGCTGTTGGGGGCTAGGGAGTATCGAGTTGATCATTATACATGAAGAAATAACCAATTTCATCGTTTGGTTTATGTTTTACACGCGTTTTAAATTTTATTGCCGAAATCGCTTTTTCTCGCCGAGATAAGCACGTTTTCTGAAATGCCGCTCTCCCGTCACTCTGGTTAAAGTGTTATGAAAAAAAAGGCTGTTGGGGGCTAGGGAGTATCGAGTTGATCATTATACATGAAGAAATAACCAATTTCATCGTTTGGTTTATGTTTTACACGCGTTTTAAATTTTATTGCCGAAATCGCTTTTTCTCGCCGAGATAAGCACGTTTTCTGAAATGCCGCTCTCCCGTCACTCTGGTTAAAGTGTTATGAAAAAAAAGGCTGTTGGGGGCTAGGGAGTATCGAGTTGATCATTATACATGAAAAAATAACCAATTTCATCGTTTGGTTTATGTTTTACACGCGTTTTAAATTTTATTGCCGAAATCGCTTTTTCTCGCCGAGATAAGCACGTTTTCTGAAATGCCGCTCTCCCGTCACTCTGGTTAAAGTGTTATGAAAAAAAAGGCTGTTGGGGGCTAGGGAGTATCGAGTTGATCATTATACATGAAGAAATAACCAATTTCATCGTTTGGTTTATGTTTTACACGCGTTTTAAATTTTATTGCCGAAATCGCTTTTTCTCGCCGAGATAAGCACGTTTTCTGAAATGCCGCTCTCCCGTCACTCTGGTTAAAGTGTTATGAAAAAAAAGGCTGTTGGGGGCTAGGGAGTATCGAGTTGATCATTATACATGAAGAAATAACCAATTTCATCGTTTGGTTTATGTTTTACACGCGTTTTAAATTTTATTGCCGAAATCGCTTTTTCTCGCCGAGATAAGCACGTTTTCTGAAATGCCGCTCTCCCGTCACTCTGGTTAAAGTGTTATGAAAAAAAAGGCTGTTGGGGGCTAGGGAGTATCGAGTTGATCATTATACATGAAGAAATAACCAATTTCATCGTTTGGTTTATGTTTTACACGCGTTTTAAATTTTATATCCGAAATCGCTTTTTCTCGCCGAGATAAGCACGTTTTCTGAAATGCCGCTCTCCCGTCACTCTGGTTAAAGTGTTATGAAAAAAAAGGCTGTTGGGGGCTAGGGAGTATCGAGTTGATCATTATACATGAAGAAATAACCAATTTCATCGTTTGGTTTATGTTTTACACGCGTTTTAAATTTTATATCCGAAATCGCTTTTTCTCGCCGAGATAAGCACGTTTTCTGAAATGCCGCTCTCCCGTCACTCTGGTTAAAGTGTTATGAAAAAAAAGGCTGTTGGGGGCTAGGGAGTATCGAGTTGATCATTATACATGAAGAAATAACCAATTTCATCGTTTGGTTTATGTTTTACACGCGTTTTAAATTTTATTGCCGAAATCGCTTTTTCTCGCCGAGATAAGCACGTTTTCTGAAATGCCGCTCTCCCGTCACTCTGGTTAAAGTGTTATGAAAAAAAAGGCTGTTGGGGGCTAGGGAGTATCGAGTTGATCATTATACATGAAGAAATAACCAATTTCATCGTTTGGTTTATGTTTTACACGCGTTTTAAATTTTATTGCCGAAATCGCTTTTTCTCGCCGAGATAAGCACGTTTTCTGAAATGCCGCTCTCCCGTCACTCTGGTTAAAGTGTTATGAAAAAAAAGGCTGTTGGGGGCTAGGGAGTATCGAGTTGATCATTATACATGAAGAAATAACCAATTTCATCGTTTGGTTTATGTTTTACACGCGTTTTAAATTTTATTGCCGAAATCGCTTTTTCTCGCCGAGATAAGCACGTTTTCTGAAATGCCGCTCTCCCGTCACTCTGGTTAAAGTGTTATGAAAAAAAAGGCTGTTGGGGGCTAGGGAGTATCGAGTTGATCATTATACATGAAGAAATAACCAATTTCATCGTTTGGTTTATGTTTTACACGCGTTTTAAATTTTATTGCCGAAATCGCTTTTTTTCGCCGAGATAAGCACGTTTTCTGAAATGCCGCTCTCCCGTCACTCTGGTTAAAGTGTTATGAAAAAAAAGGCTGTTGGGGGCTAGGGAGTATCGAGTTGATCATTATACATGAAGAAATAACCAATTTCATCGTTTGGTTTATGTTTTACACGCGTTTTAAATTTTATTGCCGAAATCGCTTTTTCTCGCCGAGATAAGCACGTTTTCTGAAATGCCGCTCTCCCGTCACTCTGGTTAAAGTGTTATGAAAAAAAAGGCTGTTGGGGGCTAGGGAGTATCGAGTTGATCATTATACATGAAGAAATAACCAATTTCATCGTTTGGTTTATGTTTTACACGCGTTTTAAATTTTATTGCCGAAATCGCTTTTTCTCGCCGAGATAAGCACGTTTTCTGAAATGCCGCTCTCCCGTCACTCTGGTTAAAGTGTTATGAAAAAAAAGGCTGTTGGGGGCTAGGGAGTATCGAGTTGATCATTATACATGAAGAAATAACCAATTTCATCGTTTGGTTTATGTTTTACACGCGTTTTAAATTTTATTGCCGAAATCGCTTTTTCTCGCCGAGATAAGCACGTTTTCTGAAATGCCGCTCTCCCGTCACTCTGGTTAAAGTGTTATGAAAAAAAAGGCTGTTGGGGGCTAGGGAGTATCGAGTTGATCATTATACATGAAGAAATAACCAATTTCATCGTTTGGTTTATGTTTTACACGCGTTTTAAATTTTATTGCCGAAATCGCTTTTTCTCGCCGAGATAAGCACGTTTTCTGAAATGCCGCTCTCCCGTCACTCTGGTTAAAGTGTTATGAAAAAAAAGGCTGTTGGGGGCTAGGGAGTATCGAGTTGATCATTATACATGAAGAAATAACCAATTTCATCGTTTGGTTTATGTTTTACACGCGTTTTAAATTTTATTGCCGAAATCGCTTTTTCTCGCCGAGATAAGCACGTTTTCTGAAATGCCGCTCTCCCGTCACTCTGGTTAAAGTGTTATGAAAAAAAAGGCTGTTGGGGGCTAGGGAGTATCGAGTTGATCATTATACATGAAGAAATAACCAATTTCATCGTTTGGTTTATGTTTTACACGCGTTTTAAATTTTATTGCCGAAATCGCTTTTTCTCGCCGAGATAAGCACGTTTTCTGAAATGCCGCTCTCCCGTCACTCTGGTTAAAGTGTTATGAAAAAAAAGGCTGTTGGGGGCTAGGGAGTATCGAGTTGATCATTATACATGAAGAAATAACCAATTTCATCGTTTGGTTTATGTTTTACACGCGTTTTAAATTTTATTGCCGAAATCGCTTTTTCTCGCCGAGATAAGCACGTTTTCTGAAATGCCGCTCTCCCGTCACTCTGGTTAAAGTGTTATGAAAAAAAAGGCTGTTGGGGGCTAGGGAGTATCGAGTTGATCATTATACATGAAAAAATAACCAATTTCATCGTTTGGTTTATGTTTTACACGCGTTTTAAATTTTATTGCCGAAATCGCTTTTTCTCGCCGAGATAAGCACGTTTTCTGAAATGCCGCTCTCCCGTCACTCTGGTTAAAGTGTTATGAAAAAAAAGGCTGTTGGGGGCTAGGGAGTATCGAGTTGATCATTATACATGAAGAAATAACCAATTTCATCGTTTGGTTTATGTTTTACACGCGTTTTAAATTTTATTGCCGAAATCGCTTTTTCTCGCCGAGATAAGCACGTTTTCTGAAATGCCGCTCTCCCGTCACTCTGGTTAAAGTGTTATGAAAAAAAAGGCTGTTGGGGGCTAGGGAGTATCGAGTTGATCATTATACATGAAGAAATAACCAATTTCATCGTTTGGTTTATGTTTTACACGCGTTTTAAATTTTATTGCCGAAATCGCTTTTTCTCGCCGAGATAAGCACGTTTTCTGAAATGCCGCTCTCCCGTTACTCTGGTTAAAGTGTTATGAAAAAAAAGGTTGTTGGGGGCTAGGGAGTATCGAGTTGATCATTATACATGAAGAAATAACCAATTTCATCGTTTGGTTTATGTTTTACACGCGTTTTAAATTTTATTGCCGAAATCGCTTTTTCTCGCCGAGATAAGCACGTTTTCTGAAATGCCGCTCTCCCGTCACTCTGGTTAAAGTGTTATGAAAAAAAAGGCTGTTGGGGGCTAGGGAGTATCGAGTTGATCATTATACATGAAGAAATAACCAATTTCATCGTTTGGTTTATGTTTTACACGCGTTTTAAATTTTATTGCCGAAATTGCTTTTTCTCGCCGAGATAAGCACGTTTTCTGAAATGCCGCTCTCCCGTCACTCTGGTTAAAGTGTTATGAAAAAAAAGGCTGTTGGGGGCTAGGGAGTATCGAGTTGATCATTATACATGAAGAAATAACCAATTTCATCGTTTGGTTTATGTTTTACACGCGTTTTAAATTTTATTGCCGAAATCGCTTTTTCTCGCCGAGATAAGCACGTTTTCTGAAATGCCGCTCTCCCGTCACTCTGGTTAAAGTGTTATGAAAAAAAAGGCTGTTGGGGGCTAGGGAGTATCGAGTTGATCATTATACATGAAGAAATAACCAATTTCATCGTTTGGTTTATGTTTTACACGCGTTTTAAATTTTATTGCCGAAATCGCTTTTTCTCGCCGAGATAAGCACGTTTTCTGAAATGCCGCTCTCCCGTCACTCTGGTTAAAGTGTTATGAAAAAAAAGGCTGTTGGGGGCTAGGGAGTATCGAGTTGATCATTATACATGAAGAAATAACCAATTTCATCGTTTGGTTTATGTTTTACACGCGTTTTAAATTTTATTGCCGAAATCGCTTTTTCTCGCCGAGATAAGCACGTTTTCTGAAATGCCGCTCTCCCGTCACTCTGGTTAAAGTGTTATGAAAAAAAAGGCTGTTGGGGGCTAGGGAGTATCGAGTTGATCATTATACATGAAGAAATAACCAATTTCATCGTTTGGTTTATGTTTTACACGCGTTTTAAATTTTATTGCCGAAATCGCTTTTTCTCGCCGAGATAAGCACGTTTTCTGAAATGCCGCTCTCCCGTCACTCTGGTTAAAGTGTTATGAAAAAAAAGGCTGTTGGGGGCTAGGGAGTATCGAGTTGATCATTATACATGAAGAAATAACCAATTTCATCGTTTGGTTTATGTTTTACACGCGTTTTAAATTTTATTGCCGAAATCGCTTTTTCTCGCCGAGATAAGCACGTTTTCTGAAATGCCGCTCTCCCGTCACTCTGGTTAAAGTGTTATGAAAAAAAAGGCTGTTGGGGGCTAGGGAGTATCGAGTTGATCATTATACATGAAGAAATAACCAATTTCATCGTTTGGTTTATGTTTTACACGCGTTTTAAATTTTATTGCCGAAATCGCTTTTTCTCGCCGAGATAAGCACGTTTTCTGAAATGCCGCTCTCCCGTCACTCTGGTTAAAGTGTTATGAAAAAAAAGGCTGTTGGGGGCTAGGGAGTATCGAGTTGATCATTATACATGAAGAAATAACCAATTTCATCGTTTGGTTTATGTTTTACACGCGTTTTAAATTTTATTGCCGAAATCGCTTTTTCTCGCCGAGATAAGCACGTTTTCTGAAATGCCGCTCTCCCGTCACTCTGGTTAAAGTGTTATGAAAAAAAAGGCTGTTGGGGGCTAGGGAGTATCGAGTTGATCATTATACATGAAGAAATAACCAATTTCATCGTTTGATTTATGTTTTACACGCGTTTTAAATTTTATTGCCGAAATCGCTTTTTCTCGCCGAGATAAGCACGTTTTCTGAAATGCCGCTCTCCCGTCACTCTGGTTAAAGTGTTATGAAAAAAAAGTCTGTTGGGGGCTAGGGAGTATCGAGTTGATCATTATACATGAAGAAATAACCAATTTCATCGTTTGGTTTATGTTTTACACGATGCTGAGCTCCAGCTGGAAGTGTAAAAAGAACCGGGCTGGTTAAAAAAAGAACCGGGCGACCCGGTAAAATTGCTTAGCAGGGGCTCTGGAAGCCTTAACACGGCGTGATCTTGTCCAAAAAGCCGCTGCTGAGCTCCAGCTGGAAGTGTAAAAAGAACCGGGCTGGTTAAAAAAAAGAACCGGGCGGCCCGGTAAAATTGCTTAGCCGGGGCTCTGGAAGCCTAACCCGGCGTGATACTGTGCAAAAAGCCGCTGCTGAGCTCCAGCTGGAAGTGTAAAAAAAACCGGGCTGGTTAAAAAAAAGAACCGGGCGACCCTGTAAAATTGCTTAGCCGGGGCTCTGGAAGCCTAACACGGCGTGATCTTGTCCAAAAACCCGCTGCTGAGCTCCAGCTGGAAGTGTAAAAAGAACCGGGCTGGTTAAAAAAAAGAACCGGGCGGGCCGGTAAAATTGCTTAGCCGGGGCTCTGGAAGCCTAACACGGCGTGATCTTGTCCAAAAAGCCGCTCGTGAGCTCCAGCTGGAAGTGTAAAAAGAACCGGGCTGGTTCAAAAAAAGAACCGGGCGGCCCGGTAGAATTTCTTAGCCGAGGTCCTGGAAGCCTAACCCGGCGTGATCTTGCGCAAAAAGCCGCTGCTGAGCTCCAGCTGGAAGTGTAAAAAGAACCGGGCTGGTTCAAAAAAAGAACCGGGCGGCCCGGTAAAATTGCTTAGCCGGGGTCCTGGAAGCCTAACGCGGCGTGATCTTGCCCGAAAGTCGGCCTCTATACTTCCATATTAGGTACCAGGCGCTCAGAGCCAACTTGGCAAAAATTTTCTAAGTGCCCACGGCTCTGCGGGGATTGTGCGTCCGACCCGCGCCGGTTCTCCAGCCGGCCTAAAATAACGCAAAACCAGCCTCTCCCCCTGGAGCTCACAGCCAAAGGCGAAACTTTTCTAAGTGCCTACGGCTCTGCGGGCTTTTGAGTCCGCCCCGCGCCGGTTCGTCGGTCGGCCTCAAAAAGCGAAAAATCAGCCTCTCTCCCTGGAGCTCGACTCGAGTTGATCATTATACATGAAGAAATAACCAATTTCATCGTTTGGTTTATGTTTTACACGCGTTTTAAATTTTATTGCCGAAATCGCTTTTTCTCGCCGAGATAAGCACGTTTTCTGAAATGCCGCTCTCCCGTCACTCTGGTTAAAGTGTTATGAAAAAAAAGGCTGTTGGGGGCTAGGGAGTATCGAGTTGATCATTATACATGAAGAAATAACCAATTTCATCGTTTGGTTTATGTTTTACACGCGTTTTAAATTTTATTGCCGAAATCGCTTTTTCTCGCCGAGATAAGCACGTTTTCTGAAATGCCGCTCTCCCGTCACTCTGGTTAAAGTGTTATGAAAAAAAAGGCTGTTGGGGGCTAGGGAGTATCGAGTTGATCATTATACATGAAGAAATAACCAATTTCATCGTTTGGTTTATGTTTTACACGCGTTTTAAATTTTATTGCCGAAATCGCTTTTTCTCGCCGAGATAAGCACGTTTTCTGAAATGCCGCTCTCCCGTCACTCTGGTTAAAGTGTTATGAAAAAAAAGGCTGTTGGGGGCTAGGGAGTATCGAGTTGATCATTATACATGAAGAAATAACCAATTTCATCGTTTGGTTTATGTTTTACACGCGTTTTAAATTTTATTGCCGAAATCGCTTTTTTTCGCCGAGATAAGCACGTTTTCTGAAATGCCGCTCTCCCGTCACTCTGGTTAAAGTGTTATGAAAAAAAAGGCTGTTGGGGGCTAGGGAGTATCGAGTTGATCATTATACATGAAGAAATAACCAATTTCATCGTTTGGTTTATGTTTTACACGCGTTTTAAATTTTATTGCCGAAATCGCTTTTTCTCGCCGAGATAAGCACGTTTTCTGAAATGCCGCTCTCCCGTCACTCTGGTTAAAGTGTCATGAAAAAAAAGGCTGTTGGGGGCTAGGGAGTATCGAGTTGATCATTATACATGAAGAAATAACCAATTTCATCGTTTGGTTTATGTTTTACACGCGTTTTAAATTTTATTGCCGAAATCGCTTTTTCTCGCCGAGATAAGCACGTTTTCTGAAATGCCGCTCTCCCGTCACTCTGGTTAAAGTGTTATGAAAAAAAAGGCTGTTGGGGGCTAGGGAGTATCGAGTTGATCATTATACATGAAGAAATAACCAATTTCATCGTTTGGTTTATGTTTTACACGCGTTTTAAATTTTATTGCCGAAATCGCTTTTTCTCGCCGAGATAAGCACGTTTTCTGAAATGCCGCTCTCCCGTCACTCTGGTTAAAGTGTTATGAAAAAAAAGGCTGTTGGGGGCTAGGGAGTATCGAGTTGATCATTATACATGAAGAAATAACCAATTTCATCGTTTGGTTTATGTTTTACACGCGTTTTAAATTTTATTGCCGAAATCGCTTTTTCTCGCCGAGATAAGCACGTTTTCTGAAATGCCGCTCTCCCGTCACTCTGGTTAAAGTGTTATGAAAAAAAAGGCTGTTGGGGGCTAGGGAGTATCGAGTTGATCATTATACATGAAGAAATAACCAATTTCATCGTTTGGTTTATGTTTTACACGCGTTTTAAATTTTATTGCCGAAATCGCTTTTTCTCGCCGAGATAAGCACGTTTTCTGAAATGCCGCTCTCCCGTCACTCTGGTTAAAGTGTTATGAAAAAAAAGGCTGTTGGGGGCTAGGGAGTATCGAGTTGATCATTATACATGAAGAAATAACCAATTTCATCGTTTGGTTTATGTTTTACACGCGTTTTAAATTTTATTGCCGAAATCGCTTTTTCTCGCCGAGATAAGCACGTTTTCTGAAATGCCGCTCTCCCGTCACTCTGGTTAAAGTGTTATGAAAAAAAAGGCTGTTGGGGGCTAGGGAGTATCGAGTTGATCATTATACATGAAGAAATAAGCAATTTCATCGTTTGGTTTATGTTTTACACGCGTTTTAAATTTTATTGCCGAAATCGCTTTTTCTCGCCGAGATAAGCACGTTTTCTGAAATGCCGCTCTCCCGTCACTCTGGTTAAAGTGTTATGAAAAAAAAGGCTGTTGGAGGCTAGGGAGTATCGAGTTGATCATTATACATGAAGAAATAACCAATTTCATCGTTTGGTTTATGTTTTACACGCGTTTTAAATTTTATTGCCGAAATCGCTTTTTCTCGCCGAGATAAGCACGTTTTCTGAAATGCCGCTCTCCCGTCACTCTGGTTAAAGTGTTATGAAAAAAAAGGCTGTTGGGGGCTAGGGAGTATCGAGTTGATCATTATACATGAAGAAATAACCAATTTCATCGTTTGGTTTATGTTTTACACGTGTTTTAAATTTTATTGCCGAAATCGCTTTTTCTCGCCGAGATAAGCACGTTTTCTGAAATGCCGCTCTCCCGTCACTCTGGTTAAAGTGTTATGAAAAAAAAGGCTGTTGGGGGCTAGGGAGTATCGAGTTGATCATTATACATGAAGAAATAACCAATTTCATCGTTTGGTTTATGTTTTACACGCGTTTTAAATTTTATTGCCGAAATCGCTTTTTCTCGCCGAGATAAGCACGTTTTCTGAAATGCCGCTCTCCCAACACTCTGGTTAAAGTGTTATGAAAAAAAAGGCTTTTGGGGGCTAGGGAGTATCGAGTTGATCATTATACATGAAGAAATAACCAATTTCATCGTTTGGTTTATGTTTTACACGCGTTTTAAATTTTATTGCCGAAATCGCTTTTTCTCGCCGAGATAAGCACGTTTTCTGAAATGCCGCTCTCCCGTCACTCTGGTTAAAGTGTTGTGAAAAAAAAGGCTGTTGGGGGCTAGGGAGTATCGAGTTGATCATTATACATGAAGAAATAACCAATTTCATCGTTTGGTTTATGTTTTACACGCGTTTTAAATTTTATTGCCGAAATCGCTTTTTCTCGCCGAGATAAGCACCTTTTCTGAAATGCCGCTCTCCCGTCACTCTGGTTAAAGTGTTATGAAAAAAAAGGCTGTTGGGGGCTAGGGAGTATCGAGTTGATCATTATACAAGAAGAAATAACCAATTTCATCGTTTGGTTTATGTTTTACACGCGTTTTAAATTTTATTGCCAAAATCGCTTTTTCTCGCCGAGATAAGCACGTTTTCTGAAATGCCGCTCTCCCGTCACTCTGGTTAAAGTGTTATGAAAAAAAAGGCTGTTGGGGGCTAGGGAGTATCGAGTTGATCATTATACATGAAGAAATAACCAATTTCATCGTTTGGTTTATGTTTTACACGCGTTTTAAATTTTATTGCCGAAATCGCTTTTTCTCGCCGAGATAAGCACGTTTTCTGAAATGCCGCTCTCCCGTCACTCTGGTTAAAGTGTCATGAAAAAAAAGGCTGTTGGGGGCTAGGGAGTATCGAGTTGATCATTATACATGAAGAAATAACCAATTTCATCGTTTGGTTTATGTTTTACACGCGTTTTAAATTTTATTGCCGAAATCGCTTTTTCTCGCCGAGATAAGCACGTTTTCTGAAATGCCGCTCTCCCGTCACTCTGGTTAAAGTGTTATGAAAAAAAAGGCTGTTGGGGGCTAGGGAGTATCGAGTTGATCATTATACATGAAGAAATAACCAATTTCATCGTTTGGTTTATGTTTTACACGCGTTTTAAATTTTATTGCCGAAATCGCTTTTTCTCGCCGAGATAAGCACGTTTTCTGAAATGCCGCTCTCCCGTCACTCTGGTTAAAGTGTTATGAAAAAAAAGGCTGTTGGGGGCTAGGGAGTATCGAGTTGATCATTATACATGAAGAAATAACCAATTTCATCGTTTGGTTTATGTTTTACACGCGTTTTAAATTTTATTGCCGAAATCGCTTTTTCTCGCCGAGATAAGCACGTTTTCTGAAATGCCGCTCTCCCGTCACTCTGGTTAAAGTGTTATGAAAAAAAAGGCTGTTGGGGGCTAGGGAGTATCGAGTTGATCATTATACATGAAGAAATAACCAATTTCATCGTTTGGTTTATGTTTTACACGCGTTTTAAATTTTATTGCCGAAATCGCTTTTTCTCGCCGAGATAAGCACGTTTTCTGAAATGCCGCTCTCCCGTCACTCTGGTTAAAGTGTTATGAAAAAAAAGGCTGTTGGGGGCTAGGGAGTATCGAGTTGATCATTATACATGAAGAAATAAACAATTTCATCGTTTGGTTTATGTTTTACACGCGTTTTAAATTTTATTGCCGAAATCGCTTTTTCTCGCCGAGATAAGCACGTTTTCTGAAATGCCGCTCTCCCGTCACTCTGGTTAAAGTGTTATGGAAAAAAAGGCTGTTGGGGGCTAGGGAGTATCGAGTTGATCATTATACATGAAGAAATAACCAATTTCATCGTTTGGTTTATGTTTTACACGCGTTTTAAATTTTATTGCCAAAATCGCTTTTTCTCGCCGAGATAAGCACGTTTTCTGAAATGCCGCTCTCCCGTCACTCTGGTTAAAGTGTTATGAAAAAAAAGGCTGTTGGGGGCTAGGGAGTATCGAGTTGATCATTATACATGAAGAAATAACCAATTTCATCGTTTGGTTTATGTTTTACACGCGTTTTAAATTTTATTGCCGAAATCGCTTTTTCTCGCCGAGATAAGCACGTTTTAAATGCCGCTCTCCCGTCACTCTGGTTAAAGTGTTATGAAAAAAAAGGCTGTTGGGGGCTAGGGAGTATCGAGTTGATCATTATACATGAAGAAATAACCAATTTCATCGTTTGGTTTATGTTTTACACGCGTTTTAAATTTTATTGCCGAAATCGCTTTTTCTCGCCGAGATAAGCACGTTTTCTGAAATGCCGCTCTCCCGTCACTCTGGTTAAAGTGTTATGAAAAAAAAGGCTGTTGGGGGCTAGGGAGTATCGAGTTGATCATTATACATGAAGAAATAACCAATTTCATCGTTTGGTTTATGTTTTACACGCGTTTTAAATTTTATTGCCGAAATCGCTTTTTCTCGCCGAGATAAGCACGTTTTCTGAAATGCCGCTCTCCCGTCACTCTGGTTAAAGTGTTATGAAAAAAAAGGCTGTTGGGGGCTAGGGAGTATCGAGTTGATCATTATACATGAAGAAATAACCAATTTCATCGTTTGGTTTATGTTTTACACGCGTTTTAAATTTTATTGCCGAAATCGCTTTTTCTCGCCGAGATAAGCACGTTTTCTGAAATGCCGCTCTCCCGTCACTCTGGTTAAAGTGTTATGAAAAAAAAGGCTGTTGGGGGCTAGGGAGTATCGAGTTGATCATTATACATGAAGAAATAACCAATTTCATCGTTTGGTTTATGTTTTACACGCGTTTTAAATTTTATTGCCGAAATCGCTTTTTCTCGCCGAGATAAGCACGTTTTCTGAAATGCCGCTCTCCCGTCACTCTGGTTAAAGTGTTATGAAAAAAAAGGCTGTTGGGGGCTAGGGAGTATCGAGTTGATCATTATACATGAAGAAATAACCAATTTCATCGTTTGGTTTATGTTTTACACGCGTTTTAAATTTTATTGCCGAAATCGCTTTTTCTCGCCGAGATAAGCACGTTTTCTGAAATGCCGCTCTCCCGTCACTCTGGTTAAAGTGTTATGAAAAAAAAGGCTGTTGGGGGCTAGGGAGTATCGAGTTGATCATTATACATGAAGAAATAACCAATTTCATCGTTTGGTTTATGGTTTACACGATGCTGAGCTCCAGCTGGAAGTGTAAAAAGAACCGGGCTGGTTAAAAAAAGAACCGGGCGACCCGGTAAAATTGCTTAGCCGGGGCTCTGGAAGCCTAACACGGCGTGATCTTGTCCAAAAAGCCGCTGCTGAGCTCCAGCTGGAAGTGTAAAAAGAACCGGGCTGGTTAAAAAAAAGAACCGGGCGACCCGGTAAAATTGCTTAGCCGGGGCTCTGGAAGCCTAACACGGCGTGATCTTGTCCAAAAAGCCGCTGCTGAGCTCCAGCTGGAAGTGTAAAAAGAACCGGGCTGGTTAAAAAAAAGAACCGGGCGGCCCGGTAAAATTGCTTAGCCGGGGCTCTGGAAGCCTAACCCGGCGTGATACTGTGCAAAAAGCCGCTGCTGAGCTCCAGCTGGAAGTGTAAAAAAAACCGGGCTGGTTAAAAAAAAGAACCGGGCGACCCTGTAAAATTGCTTAGCCGGGGCTCTGGAAGCCTAACACGGCGTGATCTTGTCCAAAAACCCGCTGCTGAGCTCCAGCTGGAAGTGTAAAAAGAACCGGGCTGGTTAAAAAAAAGAACCGGGCGGGCCGGTAAAATTGCTTAGCCGGGGCTCTGGAAGCCTAACACGGCGTGATCTTGTCCAAAAAGCCGCTCGTGAGCTCCAGCTGGAAGTGTAAAAAGAACCGGGCTGGTTCAAAAAAAGAACCGGGCGGCCCGGTAGAATTGCTTAGCCGAGGTCCTGGAAGCCTAACCCGGCGTGATCTTGCGCAAAAAGCCGCTGCTGAGCTCCAGCTGGAAGTGTAAAAAGAACCGGGCTGGTTCAAAAAAAGAACCGGGCGGCCCGGTAAAATTGCTTAGCCGGGGTCCTGGAAGCCTAACGCGGCGTGATCTTGCCCGAAAGTCGGCCTCTATACTTCCATATTAGGTACCAGGCGCTCAGAGCCAACTTGGCAAAAATTTTCTAAGTGCCCACGGCTCTGCGGGGATTGTGCGTCCGACCCGCGCCGGTTCTCCAGCCGGCCTAAAATAACGCAAAACCAGCCTCTCCCCCTGGAGCTCACAGCCAAAGGCGAAACTTTTCTAAGTGCCTACGGCTCTGCGGGCTTTTGAGTCCGCCCCGCGCCGGTTCGTCGGTCGGCCTCAAAAAGCGAAAAATCAGCCTCTCTCCCTGGAGCTCGACTCGAGTTGATCATTATACATGAAGAAATAACCAATTTCATCGTTTGGTTTATGTTTTACACGCGTTTTAAATTTTATTGCCGAAATCGCTTTTTCTCGCCGAGATAAGCACGTTTTCTGAAATGCCGCTCTCCCGTCACTCTGGTTAAAGTGTTATGAAAAAAAAGGCTGTTGGGGGCTAGGGAGTATCGAGTTGATCATTATACATGAAGAAATAACCAATTTCATCGTTTGGTTTATGTTTTACACGCGTTTTAAATTTTATTGCCGAAATCGCTTTTTCTCGCCGAGATAAGCACGTTTTCTGAAATGCCGCTCTCCCGTCACTCTGGTTAAAGTGTTATGAAAAAAAAGGCTGTTGGGGGCTAGGGAGTATCGAGTTGATCATTATACATGAAGAAATAACCAATTTCATAGTTTGGTTTATGTTTTACACGCGTTTTAAATTGTATTGCCGAAATCGCTTTTTCTCGCCGAGATAAGCACGTTTTCTGAAATGCCGCTCTCCCGTCACTCTGGTTAAAGTGTTATGAAAAAAAAAGGCTGTTGGGGGCTAGGGAGTATCGAGTTGATCATTATACATGAAGAAATAACCAATTTCATCGTTTGGTTTATGTTTTACACGCGTTTTAAATTTTATTGCCGAAATCGCTTTTTCTCGCCGAGATAAGCACGTTTTCTGAAATGCCGCTCTCCCGTCACTCTGGTTAAAGTGTTATGAAAAAAAAGGCTGTTGGGGGCTAGGGAGTATCGAGTTGATCATTATACATGAAGAAATAACCAATTTCATCGTTTGGTTTATGTTTTACACGCGTTTTAAATTTTATTGCCGAAATCGCTTTTTCTCGCCGAGATAAGCACGTTTTCTGAAATGCCGCTCTCCCGTCACTCTGGTTAAAGTGTTATGAAAAAAAAGGCTGTTGGGGGCTAGGGAGTATCGAGTTGATCATTATACATGAAGAAATAACCAATTTCATCGTTTGGTTTATGTTTTACACGCGTTTTAAATTTTATTGCCGAAATCGCTTTTTCTCGCCGAGATAAGCACGTTTTCTGAAATGCCGCTCTCCCGTCACTCTGGTTAAAGTGTTATGAAAAAAAAGGCTGTTGGGGGCTAGGGAGTATCGAGTTGATCATTATACATGAAGAAATAACCAATTTCATCGTTTGGTTTATGTTTTACACGCGTTTTAAATTTTATTGCCGAAATCGCTTTTTCTCGCCGAGATAAGCACGTTTTCTGAAATGCCGCTCTCCCGTCACTCTGGTTAAAGTGTTATGAAAAAAAAGGCTGTTGGGGGCTAGGGAGTATCGAGTTGATCATTATACATGAAGAAATAACCAATTTCATCGTTTGGTTTATGTTTTACACGCGTTTTAAATTTTATTGCCGAAATCGCTTTTTCTCGCCGAGATAAGCACGTTTTCTGAAATGCCGCTCTCCCGTCACTCTGGTTAAAGTGTTATGAAAAAAAAGGCTGTTGGGGGCTAGGGAGTATCGAGTTGATCATTATACATGAAGAAATAACCAATTTCATCGTTTGGTTTATGTTTTACACGCGTTTTAAATTTTATTGCCGAAATCGCTTTTTCTCGCCGAGATAAGCACGTTTTCTGAAATGCCGCTCTCCCGTCACTCTGGTTAAAGTGTTATGAAAAAAAAGGCTGTTGGGGGCTAGGGAGTATCGAGTTGATCATTATACATGAAGAAATAACCAATTTCATCGTTTGGTTTATGTTTTACACGCGTTTTAAATTTTATTGCCGAAATCGCTTTTTCTCGCCGAGATAAGCACGTTTTCTGAAATGCCGCTCTCCCGTCACTCTGGTTAAAGTGTTATGAAAAAAAAGGCTGTTGGGGGCTAGGGAGTATCGAGTTGATCATTATACATGAAGAAATAACCAATTTCATCGTTTGGTTTATGTTTTACACGCGTTTTAAATTTTATTGCCGAAATCGCTTTTTCTCGCCGAGATAAGCACGTTTTCTGAAATGCCGCTCTCCCGTCACTCTGGTTAAAGTGTTATGAAAAAAAAGGCTGTTGGGGGCTAGGGAGTATCGAGTTGATCATTATACATGAAGAAATAACCAATTTCATCGTTTGGTTTATGTTTTACACGCGTTTTAAATTTTATTGCCGAAATCGCTTTTTCTCGCCGAGATAAGCACGTTTTCTGAAATGCCGCTCTCCCGTCACTCTGGTTAAAGTGTTATGAAAAAAAAGGCTGTTGGGGGCTAGGGAGTATCGAGTTGATCATTATACATGAAGAAATAACCAATTTCATCGTTTGGTTTATGTTTTACACGCGTTTTAAATTTTATTGCCGAAATCGCTTTTTCTCGCCGAGATAAGCACGTTTTCTGAAATGCCGCTCTCCCGTCACTCTGGTTAAAGTGTTATGAAAAAAAAGGCTGTTGGGGGCTAGGGAGTATCGAGTTGATCATTATACATGAAGAAATAACCAATTTCATCGTTTGGTTTATGTTTTACACGCGTTTTAAATTTTATTGCCGAAATCGCTTTTTCTCGCCGAGATAAGCACGTTTTCTGAAATGCCGCTCTCCCGTCACTCTGGTTAAAGTGTTATGAAAAAAAAGGCTGTTGGGGGCTAGGGAGTATCGAGTTGATCATTATACATGAAGAAATAACCAATTTCATCGTTTGGTTTATGTTTTACACGCGTTTTAAATTTTATTGCCGAAATCGCTTTTTCTCGCCGAGATAAGCACGTTTTCTGAAATGCCGCTCTCCCGTCACTCTGGTTAAAGTTTTATGAAAAAAAAGGCTGTTGGGGGCTAGGGAGTATCGAGTTGATCATTATACATGAAGAAATAACCAATTTCATCGTTTGGTTTATGTTTTACACGCGTTTTAAATTTTATTGCCGAAATCGCTTTTTCTCGCCGAGATAAGCACGTTTTCTGAAATGCCGCTCTCCCGTCACTCTGGTTAAAGTGTTATGAAAAAAAAGGCTGTTGGGGGCTAGGGAGTATCGAGTTGATCATTATACATGAAGAAATAACCAATTTCATCGTTTGGTTTATGTTTTACACGCGTTTTAAATTTTATTGCCGAAATCGCTTTTTCTCGCCGAGATAAGCACGTTTTCTGAAATGCCGCTCTCCCGTCACTCTGGTTAAAGTGTTATGAAAAAAAAGGCTGTTGGGGGCTAGGGAGTATCGAGTTGATCATTATACATGAAGAAATAACCAATTTCATCGTTTGGTTTATGTTTTACACGCGTTTTAAATTTTATTGCCGAAATCGCTTTTTCTCGCCGAGATAAGCACGTTTTCTGAAATGCCGCTCTCCCGTCACTCTGGTTAAAGTGTTATGAAAAAAAAGGCTGTTGGGGGCTAGGGAGTATCGAGTTGATCATTATACATGAAGAAATAACCAATTTCATCGTTTGGTTTATGTTTTACACGCGTTTTAAATTTTATTGCCGAAATCGCTTTTTCTCGCCGAGATAAGCACGTTTTCTGAAATGCCGCTCTCCCGTCACTCTGGTTAAAGTGTTATGAAAAAAAAGGCTGTTGGGGGCTAGGGAGTATCGAGTTGATCATTATACATGAAGAAATAACCAATTTCATCGTTTGGTTTATGTTTTACACGCGTTTTAAATTTTATTGCCGAAATCGCTTTTTCTCGCCGAGATAAGCACGTTTTCTGAAATGCCGCTCTCCCGTCACTCTGGTTAAAGTGTTATGAAAAAAAAAGGCTGTTGGGGGCTAGGGAGTATCGAGTTGATCATTATACATGAAGAAATAACCAATTTCATCGTTTGGTTTATGTTTTACACGCGTTTTAAATTTTATTGCCGAAATCGCTTTTTCTCGCCGAGATAAGCACGTTTTCTGAAATGCCGCTCTCCCGTCACTCTGGTTAAAGTGTTATGAAAAAAAAGGCTGTTGGGGGCTAGGGAGTATCGAGTTGATCATTATACATGAAGAAATAACCAATTTCATCGTTTGGTTTATGTTTTACACGCGTTTTAAATTTTATTGCCGAAATCGCTTTTTCTCGCCGAGATAAGCACGTTTTCTGAAATGCCGCTCTCCCGTCACTCTGGTTAAAGTGTTATGAAAAAAAAGGCTGTTGGGGGCTAGGGAGTATCGAGTTGATCATTATACATGAAGAAATAACCAATTTCATCGTTTGGTTTATGTTTTACACGCGTTTTAAATTTTATTGCCGAAATCGCTTTTTCTCGCCGAGATAAGCACGTTTTCTGAAATGCCGCTCTCCCGTCACTCTGGTTAAAGTGTTATGAAAAAAAAGG
This sequence comes from Syngnathus leptorhynchus, assembly GCF_054491065.1. Classification (NCBI taxonomy): domain Eukaryota; kingdom Metazoa; phylum Chordata; class Actinopteri; order Syngnathiformes; family Syngnathidae; genus Syngnathus; species Syngnathus leptorhynchus. The sequence continues at coordinate 10,018 of NW_028232438.1, read as the reverse complement.
CTGTTGGGGGCTAGGGAGTATCGAGTTGATCATTATACATGAAGAAATAACCAATTTCATCGTTTGGTTTATGTTTTACACGCGTTTTAAATTTTATTGCCGAAATCGCTTTTTCTCGCCGAGATAAGCACGTTTTCTGAAATGCCGCTCTCCCGTCACTCTGGTTAAAGTGTTATGAAAAAAAAGGCTGTTGGGGGCTAGGGAGTATCGAGTTGATCATTATACATGAAGAAATAACCAATTTCATCGTTTGGTTTATGTTTTACACGCGTTTTAAATTTTATTGCCGAAATCGCTTTTTCTCGCCGAGATAAGCACGTTTTCTGAAATGCCGCTCTCCCGTCACTCTGGTTAAAGTGTTATGAAAAAAAAAGGCTGTTGGGGGCTAGGGAGTATCGAGTTGATCATTATACATGAAGAAATAACCAATTTCATCGTTTGGTTTATGTTTTACACGCGTTTTAAATTTTATTGCCGAAATCGCTTTTTCTCGCCGAGATAAGCACGTTTTCTGAAATGCCGCTCTCCGTCACTCTGGTTAAAGTGTTATGAAAAAAAAGGCTGTTGGGGGCTAGGGAGTATCGAGTTGATCATTATACATGAAGAAATAACCAATTTCATCGTTTGGTTTATGTTTTACACGCGTTTTAAATTTTATTGCCGAAATCGCTTTTTCTCGCCGAGATAAGCACGTTTTCTGAAATGCCGCTCTCCCGTCACTCTGGTTAAAGTGTTATGAAAAAAAAGGCTGTTGGGGGCTAGGGAGTATCGAGTTGATCATTATACATGAAGAAATAACCAATTTCATCGTTTGGTTTATGTTTTACACGCGTTTTAAATTTTATTGCCGAAATCGCTTTTTCTCGCCGAGATAAGCACGTTTTCTGAAATGCCGCTCTCCCGTCACTCTGGTTAAAGTGTTATGAAAAAAAAGGCTGTTGGGGGCTAGGGAGTATCGAGTTGATCATTATACATGAAGAAATAACCAATTTCATCGTTTGGTTTATGTTTTACACGCGTTTTAAATTTTATTGCCGAAATCGCTTTTTCTCGCCGAGATAAGCACGTTTTCTGAAATGCCGCTCTCCCGTCACTCTGGTTAAAGTGTTATGAAAAAAAAGGCTGTTGGGGGCTAGGGAGTATCGAGTTGATCATTATACATGAAGAAATAACCAATTTCATCGTTTGGTTTATGTTTTACACGCGTTTTAAATTTTATTGCCGAAATCGCTTTTTCTCGCCGAGATAAGCACGTTTTCTGAAATGCCGCTCTCCCGTCACTCTGGTTAAAGTGTTATGAAAAAAAAGGCTGTTGGAGGCTAGGGAGTATCGAGTTGATCATTATACATGAAGAAATAACCAATTTCATCGTTTGGTTTATGTTTTACACGCGTTTTAAATTTTATTGCCGAAATCGCTTTTTCTCGCCGAGATAAGCACGTTTTCTGAAATGCCGCTCTCCCGTCACTCTGGTTAAAGTGTTATGAAAAAAAAGGCTGTTGGGGGCTAGGGAGTATCGAGTTGATCATTATACATGAAGAAATAACCAATTTCATCGTTTGGTTTATGTTTTACACGCGTTTTAAATTTTATTGCCGAAATCGCTTTTTCTCGCCGAGATAAGCACGTTTTCTGAAATGCCGCTCTCCCGTCACTCTGGTTAAAGTGTTATGAAAAAAAAGGCTGTTGGGGGCTAGGGAGTATCGAGTTGATCATTATACATGAAGAAATAACCAATTTCATCGTTTGGTTTATGTTTTACACGTGTTTTAAATTTTATTGCCGAAATCGCTTTTTCTCGCCGAGATAAGCACGTTTTCTGAAATGCCGCTCTCCCGTCACTCTGGTTAAAGTGTTATGAAAAAAAAGGCTGTTGGGGCTAGGGAGTATCGAGTTGATCATTATACATGAAGAAATAACCAATTTCATCGTTTGGTTTATGTTTTACACGCGTTTTAAATTTTATTGCCGAAATCGCTTTTTCTCGCCGAGATAAGCACGTTTTCTGAAATGCCGCTCTCCCGTCACTCTGGTTAAAGTGTTATGAAAAAAAAGGCTGTTGGGGGCTAGGGAGTATCGAGTTGATCATTATACATGAAGAAATAACCAATTTCATCGTTTGGTTTATGTTTTACACGCGTTTTAAATTTTATTGCCGAAATCGCTTTTTCTCGCCCGAGATAAGCACGTTTTCTGAAATGCCGCTCTCCCGTCACTCTGGTTAAAGTGTTATGAAAAAAAAGGCTGTTGGGGGCTAGGGAGTATCGAGTTGATCATTATACATGAAGAAATAACCAATTTCATCGTTTGGTTTATGTTTTACACGCGTTTTAAATTTTATTGCCGAAATCGCTTTTTCTCGCCGAGATAAGCACGTTTTCTGAAATGCCGCTCTCCCGTCACTCTGGTTAAAGTGTTATGAAAAAAAAGGCTGTTGGGGGCTAGGGAGTATCGAGTTGATCATTATACATGAAGAAATAACCAATTTCATCGTTTGGTTTATGTTTTACACGCGTTTTAAATTTTATTGCCGAAATCGCTTTTTCTCGCCGAGATAAGCACGTTTTCTGAAATGCCGCTCTCCCGTCACTCTGGTTAAAGTGTTATGAAAAAAAAGGCTGTTGGGGGCTAGGGAGTATCGAGTTGATCATTATACATGAAGAAATAACCAATTTCATCGTTTGGTTTATGTTTTACACGCGTTTTAAATTTTATTGCCGAAATCGCTTTTTCTCGCCGAGATAAGCACGTTTTCTGAAATGCCGCTCTCCCGTCACTCTGGTTAAAGTGTTATGAAAAAAAAGGCTGTTGGGGGCTAGGGAGTATCGAGTTGATCATTATACATGAAGAAATAACCAATTTCATCGTTTGGTTTATGTTTTACACGCGTTTTAAATTTTATTGCCGAAATCGCTTTTTCTCGCCGAGATAAGCACGTTTTCTGAAATGCCGCTCTCCCGTCACTCTGGTTAAAGTGTTATGAAAAAAAGGCTGTTGGGGGCTAGGGAGTATCGAGTTGATCATTATACATGAAGAAATAACCAATTTCATCGTTTGGTTTATGTTTTACACGCGTTTTAAATTTTATTGCCGAAATCGCTTTTTCTCGCCGAGATAAGCACGTTTTCTGAAATGCCGCTCTCCCGTCACTCTGGTTAAAGTGTTATGAAAAAAAAGGCTGTTGGGGGCTAGGGAGTATCGAGTTGATCATTATACATGAAGAAATAACCAATTTCATCGTTTGGTTTATGTTTTACACGCGTTTTAAATTTTATTGCCGAAATCGCTTTTTCTCGCCGAGATAAGCACGTTTTCTGAAATGCCGCTCTCCCGTCACTCTGGTTAAAGTGTTATGAAAAAAAAGGCTGTTGGGGGCTAGGGAGTATCGAGTTGATCATTATACATGAAGAAATAACCAATTTCATCGTTTGGTTTATGTTTTACACGCGTTTTAAATTTTATTGCCGAAATCGCTTTTTCTCGCCGAGATAAGCACGTTTTCTGAAATGCCGCTCTCCCGTCACTCTGGTTAAAGTGTTATGAAAAAAAAGGCTGTTGGGGGCTAGGGAGTATCGAGTTGATCATTATACATGAAGAAATAACCAATTTCATCGTTTGGTTTATGTTTTACACGCGTTTTAAATTTTATTGCCGAAATCGCTTTTTCTCGCCGAGATAAGCACGTTTTCTGAAATGCCGCTCTCCCGTCACTCTGGTTAAAGTGTTATGAAAAAAAAGGCTGTTGGGGGCTAGGGAGTATCGAGTTGATCATTATACATGAAGAAATAACCAATTTCATCGTTTGGTTTATGTTTTACACGCGTTTTAAATTTTATTGCCGAAATCGCTTTTTCTCGCCGAGATAAGCACGTTTTCTGAAATGCCGCTCTCCCGTCACTCTGGTTAAAGTGTTATGAAAAAAAAGGCTGTTGGGGGCTAGGGAGTATCGAGTTGATCATTATACATGAAGAAATAACCAATTTCATCGTTTGGTTTATGTTTTACACGCGTTTTAAATTTTATTGCCGAAATCGCTTTTTCTCGCCGAGATAAGCACGTTTTCTGAAATGCCGCTCTCCCGTCACTCTGGTTAAAGTGTTATGAAAAAAAAGGCTGTTGGGGGCTAGGGAGTATCGAGTTGATCATTATACATGAAGAAATAACCAATTTCATCGTTTGGTTTATGTTTTACACGCGTTTTAAATTTTATTGCCGAAATCGCTTTTTCTCGCCGAGATAAGCACGTTTTCTGAAATGCCGCTCTCCCGTCACTCTGGTTAAAGTGTTATGAAAAAAAAGGCTGTTGGGGGCTAGGGAGTATCGAGTTGATCATTATACATGAAGAAATAACCAATTTCATCGTTTGGTTTATGTTTTACACGCGTTTTAAATGTTATTGCCGAAATCGCTTTTTCTCGCCGAGATAAGCACGTTTTCTGAAATGCCGCTCTCCCGTCACTCTGGTTAAAGTGTTATGAAAAAAAAGGCTGTTGGGGGCTAGGGAGTATCGAGTTGATCATTATACATGAAGAAATAACCAATTTCATCGTTTGGTTTATGTTTTACACGCGTTTTAAATTTTATTGCCGAAATCGCTTTTTCTCGCCGAGATAAGCACGTTTTCTGAAATGCCGCTCTCCCGTCACTCTGGTTAAAGTGTTATGAAAAAAAAGGCTGTTGGGGGCTAGGGAGTATCGAGTTGATCATTATACATGAAGAAATAACCAATTTCATCGTTTGGTTTATGTTTTACACGCGTTTTAAATTTTATTGCCGAAATCGCTTTTTCTCGCCGAGATAAGCACGTTTTCTGAAATGCCGCTCTCCCGTCACTCTGGTTAAAGTGTTATGAAAAAAAAGGCTGTTGGGGGCTAGGGAGTATCGAGTTGATCATTATACATGAAGAAATAACCAATTTCATCGTTTGGTTTATGTTTTACACGCGTTTTAAATTTTATTGCCGAAATCGCTTTTTCTCGCCGAGATAAGCACGTTTTCTGAAATGCCGCTCTCCCGTCACTCTGGTTAAAGTGTTATGAAAAAAAAGGCTGTTGGGGGCTAGGGAGTATCGAGTTGATCATTATACATGAAGAAATAACCAATTTCATCGTTTGGTTTATGTTTTACACGCGTTTTAAATTTTATTGCCGAAATCGCTTTTTCTCGCCGAGATAAGCACGTTTTCTGAAATGCCGCTCTCCCGTCACTCTGGTTAAAGTGTTATGAAAAAAAAGGCTGTTGGGGGCTAGGGAGTATCGAGTTGATCATTATACATGAAGAAATAACCAATTTCATCGTTTGGTTTATGTTTTACACGCGTTTTAAATTTTATTGCCGAAATCGCTTTTTCTCGCCGAGATAAGCACGTTTTCTGAAATGCCGCTCTCCCGTCACTCTGGTTAAAGTGTTATGAAAAAAAAGGCTGTTGGGGGCTAGGGAGTATCGAGTTGATCATTATACATGAAGAAATAACCAATTTCATCGTTTGGTTTATGTTTTACACGCGTTTTAAATTTTATTGCCGAAATCGCTTTTTCTCGCCGAGATAAGCACGTTTTCTGAAATGCCGCTCTCCCGTCACTCTGGTTAAAGTGTTATGAAAAAAAAGGCTGTTGGGGGCTAGGGAGTATCGAGTTGATCATTATACATGAAGAAATAACCAATTTCATCGTTTGGTTTATGTTTTACACGCGTTTTAAATTTTATTGCCGAAATCGCTTTTTCTCGCCGAGATAAGCACGTTTTCTGAAATGCCGCTCTCCCGTCACTCTGGTTAAAGTGTTATGAAAAAAAAGGCTGTTGGGGGCTAGGGAGTATCGAGTTGATCATTATACATGAAGAAATAACCAATTTCATCGTTTGGTTTATGTTTTACACGCGTTTTAAATTTTATTGCCGAAATCGCTTTTTCTCGCCGAGATAAGCACGTTTTCTGAAATGCCGCTCTCCCGTCACTCTGGTTAAAGTGTTATGAAAAAAAAGGCTGTTGGGGGCTAGGGAGTATCGAGTTGATCATTATACATGAAGAAATAACCAATTTCATCGTTTGGTTTATGTTTTACACGCGTTTTAAATTTTATTGCCGAAATCGCTTTTTCTCGCCGAGATAAGCACGTTTTCTGAAATGCCGCTCTCCCGTCACTCTGGTTAAAGTGTTATGAAAAAAAAGGCTGTTGGGGGCTAGGGAGTATCGAGTTGATCATTATACATGAAGAAATAACCAATTTCATCGTTTGGTTTATGTTTTACACGCGTTTTAAATTTTATTGCCGAAATCGCTTTTCTCGCCGAGATAAGCACGTTTTCTGAAATGCCGCTCTCCCGTCACTCTGGTTAAAGTGTTATGAAAAAAAAGGCTGTTGGGAGCTAGGGAGTATCGAGTTGATCATTATACATGAAGAAATAACCAATTTCATCGTTTGGTTTATGTTTTACACGCGTTTTAAATTTATTGCCGAAATCGCTTTTTCTCGCCGAGATAAGCACGTTTTCTGAAATGCCGCTCTCCCGTCACTCTGGTTAAAGTGTTATGAAAAAAAAGGCTGTTGGGGCTAGGGAGTATCGAGTTGATCATTATACATGAAGAAATAACCAATTTCATCGTTTGGTTTATGTTTTACACGCGTTTTAAATTTTATTGCCGAAATCGCTTTTTCTCGCCGAGATAAGCACGTTTTCTGAAATGCCGCTCTCCCGTCACTCTGGTTAAAGTGTTATGAAAAAAAAGGCTGTTGGGGGCTAGGGAGTATCGAGTTGATCATTATACATGAAGAAATAACCAATTTCATCGTTTGGTTTATGTTTTACACGCGTTTTAAATTTTATTGCCGAAATCGCTTTTTCTCGCCGAGATAAGCACGTTTTCTGAAATGCCGCTCTCCCGTCACTCTGGTTAAAGTGTTATGAAAAAAAAGGCTGTTGGGGGCTAGGGAGTATCGAGTTGATCATTATACATGAAGAAATAACCAATTTCATCGTTTGGTTTATGTTTTACACGCGTTTTAAATTTTATTGCCGAAATCGCTTTTTCTCGCCGAGATAAGCACGTTTTCTGAAATGCCGCTCTCCCGTCACTCTGGTTAAAGTGTTATGAAAAAAAAGGCTGTTGGGGGCTAGGGAGTATCGAGTTGATCATTATACATGAAGAAATAACCAATTTCATCGTTTGGTTTATGTTTTACACGCGTTTTAAATTTTATTGCCGAAATCGCTTTTTCTCGCCGAGATAAGCACGTTTTCTGAAATGCCGCTCTCCCGTCACTCTGGTTAAAGTGTTATGAAAAAAAAGGCTGTTGGGGGCTAGGGAGTATCGAGTTGATCATTATACATGAAGAAATAACCAATTTCATCGTTTGGTTTATGTTTTACACGCGTTTTAAATTTTATTGCCGAAATCGCTTTTTCTCGCCGAGATAAGCACGTTTTCTGAAATGCCGCTCTCCCGTCACTCTGGTTAAAGTGTTATGAAAAAAAAGGCTGTTGGGGGCTAGGGAGTATCGAGTTGATCATTATACATGAAGAAATAACCAATTTCATCGTTTGGTTTATGTTTTACACGCGTTTTAAATTTTATTGCCGAAATCGCTTTTCTCGCCGAGATAAGCACGTTTTCTGAAATGCCGCTCTCCCGTCACTCTGGTTAAAGTGTTATGAAAAAAAGGCTGTTGGGGGCTAGGGAGTATCGAGTTGATCATTATACATGAAGAAATAACCAATTTCATCGTTTGGTTTATGTTTTACACGCGTTTTAAATTTTATTGCCGAAATCGCTTTTTCTCGCCGAGATAAGCACGTTTTCTGAAATGCCGCTCTCCCGTCACTCTGGTTAAAGTGTTATGAAAAAAAAGGCTGTTGGGGGCTAGGGAGTATCGAGTTGATCATTATACATGAAGAAATAACCAATTTCATCGTTTGGTTTATGTTTTACACGCGTTTTAAATTTTATTGCCGAAATCGCTTTTTCTCGCCGAGATAAGCACGTTTTCTGAAATGCCGCTCTCCCGTCACTCTGGTTAAAGTGTTATGAAAAAAAAGGCTGTTGGGGGCTAGGGAGTATCGAGTTGATCATTATACATGAAGAAATAACCAATTTCATCGTTTGGTTTATGTTTTACACGCGTTTTAAATTTTATTGCCGAAATCGCTTTTTCTCGCCGAGATAAGCACGTTTTCTGAAATGCCGCTCTCCGTCACTCTGGTTAAAGTGTTATGAAAAAAAAGGCTGTTGGGGGCTAGGGAGTATCGAGTTGATCATTATACATGAAGAAATAACCAATTTCATCGTTTGGTTTATGTTTTACACGCGTTTTAAATTTTATTGCCGAAATCGCTTTTTCTCGCCGAGATAAGCACGTTTTCTGAAATGCCGCTCTCCCGTCACTCTGGTTAAAGTGTTATGAAAAAAAAGGCTGTTGGGGGCTAGGGAGTATCGAGTTGATCATTATACATGAAGAAATAACCAATTTCATCGTTTGGTTTATGTTTTACACGCGTTTTAAATTTTATTGCCGAAATCGCTTTTTCTCGCCGAGATAAGCACGTTTTCTGAAATGCCGCTCTCCGTCACTCTGGTTAAAGTGTTATGAAAAAAAAGGCTGTTGGGGGCTAGGGAGTATCGAGTTGATCATTATACATGAAGAAATAACCAATTTCATCGTTTGGTTTATGTTTTACACGCGTTTTAAATTTTATTGCCGAAATCGCTTTTTCTCGCCGAGATAAGCACGTTTTCTGAAATGCCGCTCTCCCGTCACTCTGGTTAAAGTGTTATGAAAAAAAAGGCTGTTGGGGGCTAGGGAGTATCGAGTTGATCATTATACATGAAGAAATAACCAATTTCATCGTTTGGTTTATGTTTTACACGCGTTTTAAATTTTATTGCCGAAATCGCTTTTTCTCGCCGAGATAAGCACGTTTTCTGAAATGCCGCTCTCCCGTCACTCTGGTTAAAGTGTTATGAAAAAAAAGGCTGTTGGGGGCTAGGGAGTATCGAGTTGATCATTATACATGAAGAAATAACCAATTTCATCGTTTGGTTTATGTTTTACACGCGTTTTAAATTTTATTGCCGAAATCGCTTTTTCTCGCCGAGATAAGCACGTTTTCTGAAATGCCGCTCTCCCGTCACTCTGGTTAAAGTGTTATGAAAAAAAGGCTGTTGGGGGCTAGGGAGTATCGAGTTGATCATTATACATGAAGAAATAACCAATTTCATCGTTTGGTTTATGTTTTACACGCGTTTTAAATTTTATTGCCGAAATCGCTTTTTCTCGCCGAGATAAGCACGTTTTCTGAAATGCCGCTCTCCCGTCACTCTGGTTAAAGTGTTATGAAAAAAAAGGCTGTTGGGGGCTAGGGAGTATCGAGTTGATCATTATACATGAAGAAATAACCAATTTCATCGTTTGGTTTATGTTTTACACGACGTTTTAAATTTTATTGCCGAAATCGCTTTTCTCGCCGAGATAAGCACGTTTTCTGAAATGCCGCTCTCCCGTCACTCTGGTTAAAGTGTTATGAAAAAAAAGGCTGTTGGGGGCTAGGGAGTATCGAGTTGATCATTATACATGAAGAAATAACCAATTTCATCGTTTGGTTTATGGTTTACACGCGTTTTAAATTTATTGCCGAAATCGCTTTTCTCGCCGAGATAAGCACGTTTTCTGAAATGCCGCTCTCCCGTCACTCTGGTTAAAGTGTTATGAAAAAAAAGGCTGTTGGGGGCTAGGGAGTATCGAGTTGATCATTATACATGAAGAAATAACCAATTTCATCGTTTGGTTTATGGTTTACACGATGCTGAGCTCCAGCTGGAAGTGTAAAAAGAACCGGGCTGGTTAAAAAAAGAACCGGGCGACCCGGTAAAATTGCTTAGCCGGGGCTCTGGAAGCCTAACACGGCGTGATCTTGTCCAAAAAGCCGCTGCTGAGCTCCAGCTGGAAGTGTAAAAAGAACCGGGCTGGTTAAAAAAAAGAACCGGGCGACCCGGTAAAATTGCTTAGCCGGGGCTCTGGAAGCC
>NW_028232437.1:0-35653 GCF_054491065.1 Syngnathus leptorhynchus | reverse complement strand
AGATACGACCTACTTAAGCACCATCACTTGTGATGTTACCTTGATCGGAACCTTTACGACAACAGATCAAAACCAATACGGCTGCGACAGTTTGATCATCGAGACGATCAGCTTGAATCCAACGGATACGACGTATCTAAATACAGGCACTTGTGATGCGAGCCAAGTGGGTACATTTACGACAACGACTCAAAATCAATACGGTTGTGATAGCGTAGTGATCGAGACGATTGCGATGCCCGGCACACCAGATACGACCTACTTAAGCACCACGACTTGTGATGCTACTCTGATCGGCACGTTTACAACAACAGATCAAAACCAATACGGCTGCGACAGTTTGATCATCGAGACAATCAGCTTTAATCCACCAGATACCACGTATTTAAATTCAGGCACTTGTGATGCAAGCCAAGTAGGCACGTTTACGACAACGACCCAAAATCAATATGGCTGTGATAGCGTGATTATCGAAACGGTTATAGTGTCTAGTATACCAGATACCACGTACTTAAATAATATTACTTGTGATCCTAGTCAGATTGGCACCTTCACAATGACAGATCAAGATCAATATGGATGTGATAGTGTGACTGTTGAGATAATTTCCCTATCGGTATTTGATACGACCTATTTGTACACTACCACTTGTGATGCTACCTTGATCGGCACGTTCACGACGACAGATCAAAACCAATACGGTTGCGACAGTTTGATCATCGAGACGATCAGCTTGAATCCAACAGATACGACTTATCTAAATACAGGCACTTGCGACGCGAGCCAAGTAGGCACGTTTACGACAACGACCCAAAATCAATACGGTTGTGATAGCGTAGTGATCGAGACGATTGCGATGCCTGGTACACCAGATACGACCTACTTAAGCAACACGACTTGTGATGCTACTCTGATCGGCACGTTTACAACAACAGATCAAAACCAATACGGCTGCGACAGTTTGATCATCGAGACGATCAGCTTGAATCCAACGGATACGACGTATCTAAATACAGGCACTTGTGATGCAAGCCAAGTAGGTACGTTTACGACAACGACCCAAAATCAATACGGTTGTGATAGTGTAGTGATCGAGACGATTGCGATGCCTGGTACACCAGATACGACCTACTTAAGCAACACGACTTGTGATGCTACTCTGATTGGAACGTTCACGACAATGGATCAAAACCAATACGGTTGCGATAGTTTGATCATCGAGACGATCAGTTTAAATCCAACAGATACGACGTACCTAAACACAGGGACTTGCGACGCAAGCCAAGTAGGCACGTTTACGACAACGACCCAAAATCAATACGGTTGTGATAGCGTAGTGATCGAGACGATTGCGATGCCCGGCACACCAGATACGACCTACTTAAGCAACACGACTTGTGATGCTACTCTGATCGGCACGTTCACGACAACGGATCAAAACCAATACGGTTGCGACAGTTTGATTATCGAGACAATCAGCTTGAATCCAACAGATACGACGTACTTGAGTGAGGTGACTTGTGATAGCAGCCAAGTAGGCGTGTATACCAATACCATGCAAAATGTTGCGGGTTGTGATAGTGTGATTATAGAAACAGTTAGCCTATTCCGTATTGATGACATCACGATTATTGTTGATCTGGTTTGTGACCCTTCTCAATTAGTAAATGATACGGTGATGTTGCAAAACATAATGGGTTGTGATAGTATCGTGATCATTACACCAACTTTAGTAGATGGAGATACGACGGTGCTCAATACAACGACTTGTGATGTCAACTTGGTAGGAAGTGATACTACTGTTTATCAAGGAATATATTGCGACAGTGTGGTGATCGAGACGGTTAGTCTGTTGATACCCGGAGATACCACGATTTTTGTAGACTTGGTATGTGATGCTACTCAATTGGATAATGATACCTTGACCCTGCAAAATGCCAATGGTTGTGATAGCATCGTAATTGTTACCCCACTATATGTCGGTGGAGATACCACGATGATTGCTACGACGACTTGTGATCCTATGGTGGCGGGTACGAATACCCAAGTTTATCAAGGTCAATATTGTGATAGTGTAGTTGTAGAAACGATCAGTTTGTTGACTAGTGATACTGTTTACCTGAACAATACGACTTGTGATGCGAGTCAAGCGGGTGTATTTACGAATATTCTCCAAAATCAAAATGGTTGTGATAGCGTAGTTATCGAAAATATTGCTTTACAGATCACGCTTGATACGACGATCTTTGTTGATCTAGTTTGTGATGTCGCAGAATTAGGCAATGATACTTTAACCTTTCAAAATGTCTATGGTTGTGATAGCATTGTAATCGTTTCACCGATATACGCAGGAAGTGATACGCTCATTACCAACAACACAACTTGTGACGTCAATCAAGTAGGAGCAGACACAGTGGTCTATCAAGGACAATACTGCGATAGTGTTGTGATTGCAATGACGAGTTTATTGTTGTCGGATACTATCCTTTTAAGCAGTACAACTTGTGATGTTTCTCAGGCAGGTACTTTTACCACGCTGTTACAAAATCAAGCAGGTTGCGATAGCATCATCATCGAAACGATTGATCTTCTAGCCAGTGATACGACTTACTTGGCTGGCGGAAGTTGCGAACTCGCACAGGCAGGTACTTTTACCACCGTACTTCAAAATCAAGCAGGCTGCGATAGTATCATTATCGAAACCATTGCCTTCTTGCCAACCTCTGATACGACCTTCTTTGTCGACCTGGTTTGTTCTCCTGGACAATTGGGTAACGATACGGTTAATTTCCAAAATCAATATGGTTGTGATAGTGTGGTAGTAGTCATGCCAATACTTAGTGATGCAGATACGCTATACTTGAATAGCGGAAGTTGTGATATTGCAAATGTAGGAGTAGATACTACGGTGTATCAAGGTCAGTACTGTGATAGTATTGTCATCAGCTCAGTGAGTTTGTTGCCAACCGATACGGTCTATCTAACGAATAATACTTGTGAGCCAGGAACAGAGGGGGTCTTTGTATACCAATTGCAAAATACTAGTGGCTGTGATAGCATAGTCATTGAAACCCTTCAACTGGTGAATTCGGATACGCTTTATACCAACGTTACGACTTGTGATCCAAATGAAGTGGGTACGCTCACGAGCTTTTTCCAAAATCAATATGGTTGCGATAGCATCATCATTGAAGAGGTCTCTTTGCTACCCACAAGTACAACGAATATCAGTAGCCAGACTTGTGATGTTATCGATACAGGAGTATTTATGGATACGCTGCAAAACTATCACGGTTGTGATAGTATCATCATTGAAACCGTAACCCTATACCCTGGATCTGATACGACTTTCTACTACGATATTGTTTGTGACCCTGCTCAAGTGAATAGTGATACAGTAGTCATCACCAATACTTTTGGATGTGAAAAAGTAATTATTGTAACGGCTATCTACGGAGGCTCGGATACCATCTACGTCGAAGGCTCAAGTTGTAATATTGCAGAGGTGGGAATTGATACCACGGTTTATACTGGCCAGTATTGCGATAGTGTCGTTATTGAAAATATCGTCTTTACCGGAACAGAGACCATGTATCTACAAGATTACAGTTGTGATGCTTCTCAGGTAGGCGTTGATACTGCGGTGTTTGCCGGAGCTTATTGCGATAGCATCGTTATCACTACGGTTGATCTGGTATCCCCGGATACCATCAGCCTTTATGCAACGACCTGTGATGCCAATCAGGCTGGTACCTTCATTGCCAATTTGCAAAACCAATATGGTTGTGATAGTACCGTGATTCAGACCATTGATTGGGTCAGCTCAGATACCATTTATTTGACTGGGGAAACTTGTGACGCTGCTCAAGTAGGTACCTTGACAACCTTCTATCAGAATGCCGCAGGTTGTGATAGCATTATCATCGAAACGCTGACTTTGATTCTTCCTGATACGACTTATCTGGAAAGAGAAACTTGTAGTCTAGCAGAGGTCGGTACTTCCACCACCATTTATTCTGGACCAAATAGTTGTGATAGCATTGTGGTAGAAACGGTGAGCCTCATGGTATTGGATACGACCTTCATCGCTACAGAAACTTGTGACTCTACTCAAGTCGGTACTTTAACTAGTATCTATCAAGCACAAAATGGTTGTGATAGTTTGATTGTAGAAACGATTAGTTTACTGCCTTCTCATACGACTCACCTAACCTCTACTACTTGTGACTCCGCTCAGGTTGGACAATTCCATACCTTCTTACAAAATCAATATGGCTGTGATAGTTTGGTGATCGAGCAAGTCTCATTTGTGGAGGCAGATACGACCTATATGCCTTATGCCAGTACTTGTGATACCAGTCTCTCCGGAACCTTTACGACGATTTTACAAAATCAAAGTGGTTGCGATAGTTTGATTATCGAAGTGGTAGAATTACTGCCGACGGATACGACTTACTTGAGCAGTACCGTTTGTGATTCTTCTTTGGTAGGTCACTTTGAAGAGGTACTGCAAAATACTTATGGTTGTGATAGCCTAGTCGTCAACGATATCCTTTGGTCTCCAGAATATAACATTGTTCAAGAACAAGTGATTTGTGATGGAGATAGTATTTTCTTAGAAGGAGCTTATCAATATGAGGCAGGAATTTTCACCGAAAATTATACGACCGACTTTGGTTGCGATAGTACGATAATCATTGAGCTGAATGTATTGCCGAGCAATGTCATCGAATTGGAAGATCAGGTGATTTGTTTGGGAGATACGGTAGAATTGATCGTAGAAGGAAGCCATGCCACATTGACTTGGACTTCTGATGGAGATTTGACTTGTGAGGATTGTCCGGTACAAATCGTATCACCAAGTACGACGACTCATTTTACCGTAACGACTCAAAACTGTAGAGGCGAAGAAATAGTGGCCAATGCAACGGTTTTTGTAGAGTTGCCGCCGGTAGTTAGTATCGTCGATGAATTAGTTGGAACGAGCGATTCTACTTTGCTCCAAGCACAAGCGAATAAAGCAATTGAAACTTACATCTGGAATGGCCCAGGTGTTACTTGTGAAAATTGTGTAGAAATCGTAGTTGATCCGAAAGTAAGTTCTACTTATACCTTAACAGGAATTAGTGAGAATGGCTGTAAATCATCGGATGAAATTATGATTGAAGTAGAAGACAATTGTGTAAGTGGATTGCCATTGGTGGCCAATATCATTATGCCAGATGGCGATGGTTACAATGACTACCTCGAGTTGCAGTACGACGAAATTATTAGTATCGAAGTGTTGCGTATTTACAATCGTTGGGGAGAGATGATTTTTGAAACCTACGACATGAATAACAAGTGGGATGGTACTTTCCGTGGAAAGTTGGTTAACCCTGGAGTATATGTTTACTACGTCAGTGGCCAATGTCCGAATGAAGAAACCTTCTTCCGTAAGGGAAATGTAACCCTACTTTATTAATAAGCATAAAAAAACTGAGACAATATATTTACTCAGTAAGTATGACCCGATATACAACCTTTAAATTGACATGAAATTAAAAAACCTACTAAAAATGGCGTCAGCGATCTTGATCCTGGCGACCCAGAGCCTTTCGGCTCAAGACATACATTTGTCGCATATCCATGCTTCACCCACTTTGCTTAATCCATCTTTGGCGGGCTTGTTTAATGGTGATGTAAGATTCATTGCGAATTATCGAAGCCAGTGGCAGACCGTAACCAATGGCTATCGCACAATGGTGGCATCGGCAGATATGAAAGCAGCCAGAATGGGCGTCTATGATTTTCTCGGTGCTGGTTTACAAGTGTATAGCGATAAGGCTGGCGACTTGGATTTTACCACCACTTCGGCTAGTTTGATTTTGTCTTTTTTGAAATCACTAGACAATCGAGATGATCATTATATTTCCTTTGGAGTGAAAAATACACTCGTCACCAACCGAGTAGATTATACCAATGTAGTTGCTTTTCAGAGTACTAGTAATCTGGGCGATCGCCTTGGAGATGAGACCAGTTATTGGGATCTGTCTGCTGGAGTTTCCTGGTTTTATGGTTTCGACCGATACAGTTATATGTACCTTGGCGCGTCCTATTTTCACATCAATGATGCGGATGTTTCTTTCTTTAAAGATAAGTTGCCGAGTGGCGCGAATGCACCTACCTTATACCGAAAGGTAGTCCTACATGGTGGTGCCAATTTTAATATCAATTGGGCTTTTACGATGAAGCCAAGTTTTATCTTTTTAGACCAAGGGCCTCACCGAGAAATATCGATTGGATCTTTTCTCAAATACAATTACGATCGTAAAAGTAAGAGCAAGGCCAAGCACGGCGTATACCTAGGTTTGTGGTTGCGCTGGTATTTAGAAGCGGATGTCAAAGGAGTCGATGCTTTTGTAACGGCACTGCGTTTCGATCTAAACAGAACTTTTGTTACGTTTTCTTTTGACACCAATATCTCAAAGTTGACCGTAGCAAGTTCAGGAGTAGGAGGGCCGGAGTTATCGGTCATTCATACCCTCGACTTTAAAGGAGGAAAACGAAAGAACTCAAAAATTAAATGTCCTAGTTTCTAGGCCATTCTCAAAATATATGTTTTGCCACTTTTTTCTAAAAGTGTTATTTCATGCTTTTTAAAGGGTTATAGTTAAGAGGCTGTCCACTGGACAGCCTCCACTTTTTTAGGCCAATTATATCGGCAATACCACGGAGTCAATTACATGTACAACGCCGTTGCTTCCTTGCAAGTCGGTTTTTGTTACCGCAGATTTATTGCCATTCTCATCTTCTAAAATCACCGATGATCCACTGATGGAAGCCTTTAGTTTGCCGCCGCTTACGGTGGTAAAAGTAGCTTGTCCACCACCTGCTTTAATCGCGCCAATCACTTCAGTCGCCGTAAAACTTCCCGCAATTACATGGTAGGTAAGGATGTTGGCTAAGGCCGCTTTGTTTTCTTTTTTGAGTAAAGTTTCTACGGTACCATTAGGCAATTTGGCGAATGCTGTATTGGTAGGAGCAAAGACGGTAAAAGGGCCATCACTCTTTAATGTTTCTACCAAGTCGGCGGCAGTGACGGCAGCGACCAAGGTTGAAAAATCATCAGAGCCTATGGCAATATCAACGACATCTTTGCTGTAGTGTCGGTTTACTTTTACTGTTTTATGGCTACTGTTGCATTGTGCGTTAACGACATTGGTAGTAAATAAAGCACAAGTAGCAATGAGAACGATCATCAATAAATTCTTCATGTTTTCTGATTTTTTTGTGATAAAATTTTACATACCTACGACGGCCTCTTTCGTTTGGATTTTTATTTTTTTCAAATTCTAGTTAAACATTTGTTAACGATGCCTGTTCCCTAGAATGTAATGCAACGAGTGATCGACCTGCTAAATGCATGTTATATAGTTGACGCTTCGTTGCCTTTGTCACATTCGATTCTAAATCAATGCTACAAGAGGAAGAAATCATAGAACGGTTGCACCGTCGAGATAAGAAAATTATTTCGGTGCTTTACGATCGTTATGGGGCAGCGCTTTACGGAGTAGTGTTGCGAATAGTCGGCAGCGAAGCCGTAGCAGAAGATGTTATGCAAGAGACATTTTTGAAAGTTTGGAAAAATGCGACTCAGTATGATCGAAGTAAAGGAAAACTATTTACGTGGTTGTTAAACATTGCCAGAAATACAGCCATTGATACCATTCGCTCTAGTCATTTTCGACACCAACAAAACAGACAAACTTTAGATGGCAACCTAAAAAATAGTGGCTATCATTCTGCCTCTCTCAATGTAGACCAAATTGGTTTGAGAAAGGTCGTGGATGATTTGGAGGAGAAATATAGAGTCATCATAGATTTAGTCTATTTCCAAGGATTTACTCAACAAGAGATAGTGAAGGAGTTGAGTATTCCAATCGGGACAGTAAAAACCAGAGTAAAGATTGGTTTGCGTGAATTGCGTAAAATTTTTCGCGATAAGACGGTGATGATTTCTCTAGCGCTGTTTATTTTTTTTATATTACCTTAACCTAATCAAACCATTGAGCAGTGGATGTACAAGAATACATTAACTCTGGAATTTTAGAGCAATACAGCCTCGGGTTGACTTCTGAAGAAGAAGCATTGGAGGTAGAACGTATTGCTGCTCAATACCCTGAAGTGCGCAAAATTTTAGACGAGTTGTGCGAAGGAATTGAAGCTTATGCCAAGGCCCACGCCATTCCACCTCCCAAGCGATTGAAAAGCAAAGTAGTGGAATCCATTGACAATGAAATGGACAGAGAAAGGCCTTTACCCGTAAATAATAATTTTTCCTCTTGGTATGCCGTCGCCGCTTCTATATCCGTTTTAATTCTTAGCGGTCTCGCTTTTATGTTTTACCAAAATCAAGAAAAAGCACGCAAAGAACTATCGGCAATCTCTCAACAAGTACAACAACTCCAAGAAAATTATCAAGCATTAAACAACTCGCATGATGCTTTGCAGGCTAAATATGTGTTGCTCAAAGACGTCGGTACTCACCACGTTCAGATGCAAGGCTCCGAGCATGCACCCAAAGCCCAATGTGTAGTTTATTGGAATCCTGAACACAAAGGCGCTTATCTCAATATTGTCAACCTGCCTACGCCACCGCATGGCCACGCTTATCAGATATGGGCAGATGTAGAAGGCCATCACCACAACATGGGGATGATCAATATGGCTGCCGCCAATCCCGATTCCAGCTTCCTTCACCCACTCCCTTATATCGAAAACTCCAGAGGCTTTGTCATTACTTTAGAAGAGCAAGGAGGTAGTCCACATCCCACTGTGGAGAAGTTATTTGTTAAGGGGAATTTGTAGCATTTTTTGACGATTGTGAATGGTAGGTGATTTGTATCTCTGGTAGGGAGATGGAATTACTAGTTTCCATAAGAAAAAGTGAAACGCTGTCAAAAGCAACGGAGCGTATTTTTGAAAAAAGAATCTAAATATTATTCCAAACAATGAAAATATTATTAATCGTACTTGGCGTAATCTTTTTCGCTTTTATCATTGTACAAATTTTTGCTTGGAGAGGACAAAGCAATATTGAAACCTATCCTTATGTTGTCGATAAAAAATACGATACCTTTGAAATACGCAGCTACGCAGCGAGCTTATTTACTTCTGTCCAACTCTCTACAAAAGAATATAAAAAGGCATCAAGCAAAGGATTTTCGATCTTAGCAGGATACATTTTCGGCGGCAATGAAACGAACGAAAAAATAGCGATGACTTCTCCTGTAGCCATGTCATTGGAAGACTCAATGACGGTGATGTTTATGGTGCCCAAAAAGTTTAAAAAAGAAACACTTCCGCAACCTAACCAATCACAGATAGAATTTCGAGAAGAGCCAGCAAAAAATGTTGCGGCCATCAGTTTTGGAGGTTGGTCTAATGATGAGAAAATTGAAAAATATAAAAAGCAATTAGCAGCAGCCTTAGATGTTGAGGGGATTCCCTATACCAGTAAATTTTACTTTTTGGGATACAATCCACCGTATGAAGTTTTTAACCGTAAAAATGAGATTATTGTCGAATTGAAGAGGGAAATTAACTAGCTCGGAAGGTCGATGGTATCTTGATAATGTGGGGAGTTTGAGGTAAAACTTCCAATAAAAGTGACCGTATAGTCACATCTGTTCCCAAAAAACCTTACCTTGGTGACTGATCAGTCACTTTTTTATGCCTAAAGATACTTTCCACAATCTAAATCCAATCAAAAAGCAAAGCATCATTGATGCTTTTCTAGAAGAGTTCAGTACCAAAGCTTATGAAGATGCTTCTATTTCTGCTGTGGTAAAATCCTTGGGCATTGCCAAGGGAAGTGTGTATCAATATTTTACGGACAAGCTCGATTTGTATTTGTACCTCAAGTCTATTTGTGAAAAAATTAAATTAGGATACATCATGCACCTTCGTCGAGAGGACTTCCCGGATTTTTGGGCTTACTTTCGAGCGATGTATGAAGAGGGAGTGAAGTTTGATTTGGAACATACCCTTGCCAGCAGATTTTTAGTAGCTATCGGAAAAAACGAGCATTCCCCAACGATGAAAAACTACATCAACGAATGGCGAGATCAAGCGAGAACCATGTTCGAGCAGATGATCCAAACGGAAGTTGATCAAGGCCATTTTCGAAAAGACGTACCCGTCAAAACGATGGCCTTTTTTCTAGTTTCTACCAGTATGAGTATCGGAGAATACATGCAAGCTCTTTACGATGTTGATTTTGATAGGCCTCGCTCAAAAGGCCAAGCGGTATTTGCTGACCAGAGCACCATCCTTTTAAAATCGGTAGACCATTTTATTTTACTCCTCCAAAAAGCTTTTGACCAATGATTACCGTAAAGCAGTTTAGTTATGCCTATCCCGACCAAAATCAAAATACTTTGCATGCGCTCGATTTTGAAGTAGCAAAGGGAGAGATTTTTGGATTCCTCGGCCCTTCCGGTGCAGGAAAAAGTACGACGCAAAAAATCTTGATCAAACTATTAGACCATACGAAGGGCAAGCAGAAGTGTTGGGAAAGGATTTGTCGAAATGGGATAGTAGTTACTATAATCACATCGGTGTAGGGTTTGAATTGCCCAATCATTATTTGAAATTAACGGCGAGAGAAAACCTCCAATTCTTTGCTTCCTTTTATGACCGACCTTGCAAATCGCCAGATGAATTATTGGCCTTAGTTGGCTTGGAACCGGATGCAGATAAACGGATCAGTGGTTATTCTAAAGGCATGAAAATGCGCCTCAATTTTGTCCGTTCTTTTATGCATGATCCAGAGATATTATTTTTTGATGAACCCACTTCTGGTCTTGATCCGGTCAATGCGCGTATCGTCAAAAATATTATTCGCGATTTGAAAGAGCAAGGGAAAACCATTTTTTCTGACTACTCATGTGATGCAGGATGCAGATGAGTTGTGCGATCGAGTGGCTTTTATTATCGATGGAAAAATTCCTTTGATAGAATCGCCGCGAACTTTAAAGTTGCAAAATGGTCAGCGCAAAGTACGCGTTGAATATGGACAGACGCAGCGAGCAAGCAAAGAATTTGACCTCGATGAGTTGGGGAAAAATGCAGCTTTTCTACAATTGTTACAAGAAGAAACCATCCAAACGATCCACACGGAAGAAGCCACCTTGGAAGATGTATTTATCAAAGTCACCGGACGAAGTTTAACCTGATATGAAAAAATTGCTTACTGCTCTTCGCTGGGATTTTATCCGCCAAATGCGTTACAATATCATCGGCATTATGCTGGTGGTTACCGCTCTGTATGTCGGGATGCTTTATTTTATGCCCGCGGAATACAAAGATGTTTTACTCATCTTTTTGATCTTCAATGATCCAACGGCATTGGGGATGATTTTTATTGGTTCATTGATCTTATTTGAAAAAGGAGATGGTACCCTCCATGCTTTGGTCGTTACGCCCTTAGAGAAAAGTGCTTATCTGTTGTCCAAGGCCATTAGCTTGAGCACGATTGCGCTTGGTGCGAGTCTTCTCATGGCTTTGCTGGTACACGGCTGGTCAACGAATATTGGTTACCTCTTACTCGGAGTCGGATTGACGTCTATGCTTTTTGTGTTCATCGGTATTATTGCCGTAGCAGGCTGTCGCTCTTTTAACCAGTACTTGCTGCGGATCGTAGTCTACATGGTTCCGCTGTCTTTGCCGCTATTAAATTTTATGGGCATTACGGATACTTACTGGTGGTATGTTTTTCCGACTCAAGGAACTTTATTACTGTTAGAGGCTTCCTTCGGAACGGTTCCCTTTTGGAAAATAATGTATTCCATCTTATGCTTGATGATCTGGGCGTTGGCGACTTACTTTATCGCCTTACGAGTTTTTAAAAAAGATATTACGCGATAATTATGAAAAAAATTTTGGCTTTAAGTTTCAATGATATTCGAAATATCTTCCGCGAACAAATTTTGTATTTTATGTTTGTGGCTTCCCCGATATTGATGTTTTTGGTAGCCCGTTTTGCTTTGCCAGAAGCAGGGTTTCGTTATCCGGTAGTCAAAGACTATTATCCTTTGTTGTTATTGCTGCTGACGCTGCAATTGTCTTCTGGGATTGGTTTTGTCATTGCCTCCATTATCTTGGACGAACGAGACGAAGGAGTGCTCACGGGGATTCGGGTAATGCCTCTGGAAGGGAATACGTTTATCCTATACCGCATTTTGTTTTCTATGGTAATTACCTTCTTTACAGCCTTGACGATGTTTACTGCAACTGGGTTGATTGCCATTTCTTGGATAGGCGCCATTGGCGCCGCTTTTCTATTTTCTTTGGTGGCTCCGCTAGTTTTGTTGGCATTGCCCTCCTTTTCTCAAAATAAGGTAGAAGGACTGGCTTTTTTTAAAGGCTTGAACTTAATACTAATATTGCCAGCCGCTAGTTTTTTTATCCATTCTAAACTGTCCTACCTCTTGGGGATCCTCCCCCTGTACTGGACCTTTCATTATTTTGATGCAATAAGCAATGAAAAAGTGGTGCCCTGATGTTTGGTGTTTCTGTGCTGGTTCATGGGATTTGGATGTTTATTTTGGTCCGTTGGTTTAAAAAGAAGGTTTTTATGCGGTAATGGTTTTTTAGGTACCTTTGCAGCAATAAAATATAAATACATTCATGGAAAAACCTAAAAGGAAACCCAGAGCGCCTAAGAAAAAAGAAGTAGAGAAAGAGACGCCTGAAGTGAAGAAGACCGTAAGAAAGACGGCTGCTCGCAAGACTACCGCTAAAAAAAGAAACGGAAGAGAAAGTTGAGCCTAAAACTCCGAAAAGCAGAGCTAAGAAAAAAACAACGAATAGCAATACGGAAACAAAACCTAAAGCTAAACGGACTACCAAAGCTGCACCTACCAAAACTACAAAGCCTAAAACCAATAAAGAAGCGAAGAAAACGCCTCCAACTGAAGTAGCTGCAAAAAAAGGAAACTACTCCTAGAGAAGTACCTCCTACAAAGCCGAGACGAAATACTAAGCCCCCAGTAGTTGCGAAAGAGAAAGAGGACGATGCTCCAAAAGAAATTAAAAAAAAGCCGCGTATCGAGAGCTAAGCCGCTACCGCAAACGCCACCACAAGAAATAAAGACAGAAAGAGAGGAAGCACCTGCTGTTCCTCATCGACGAACCAATCCTCCACAGGAAAAAAGAGGACCTAATCCAAGAAGAAATGATAGAGGAGGCTCTGGTCGAGACGAAGAGAGGAGTAGAGGGAAAAGAGAAGAACGAGAGCATAAACCCAAACCTACCCCTAAGCCTTCGAGTGGAAGAGAAGAACGAACTACCTCTAGGCATAAAGAAGATAGATCTCCCAATAAGTCGTCCAGCCAAACAGACTCGTCGACTATCCAACCTAAGGTAACCATACAGCAATCTGTAGCGATACTGATTGATGGCAACAACATAGAAATAAGCATCCACAGCATGCTTAAAAAGAAAAAGGCCATGATCAATTTTGATACCTTGGTGCCTAAATTATTGAAAGAACGAGGACTTAACCGATTGATTTATTTCCGTGAAGGAAAGAGCATTTCTTCTAAGTTGGCAGAACGCCTACACAATCACTACTACGGTACTGTTGTCCCTTGCCATAAGTCTGCCGACATTCCGCTAACGATCGCTGCGACCCAGATTGCCGAGAAAGTAGATACCATCATTATTCTATCTGGTGATGCCGATTACGTAGAACTCGTCAAGCACTTGACTTCCCGTGGCGTACGCGTAGAAATTGCCGCGGTTGAACAAACTACCGCCAGTATCCTGCGCAATGCCGCTGATCACTTTTTTCCAATTACTCAAGAAGATTGCTTCATTCGAAATTGATGCTTTGTTAAGGTTTTATTAAAAACAAAATACTCTTAAGGGCAATACTTCCACCGATCCATCCTTAGTGAAAATCGAACTCGCGTCGATATTTCTAAACCTAAATGATCGGAAAATGAAATCTATCTGGAAATTGCTATTGCTCCCCGTGGTTATCAGCCTCACGGCCTGTTCTACTTATCGATACGATGATGATTTTTACAACCAACTTCCTTGTGAAAGAGATGGCATAGGCACGGTTTGTTTTCAAAATGATACCCGCAAAGACATCAAAGTAGAAATAGACGGTACCAAGGCGGAAGTATATGCTTTTACCACCCTTTGTCTAGATGTGTATCAAGGAGAGCAGGAATTTAAGGGGAAACAAGGCGTTAGACGTTGGAGAGGCTTCGTCTCCGTCTTTGCTTGTGAGCAGTACTTTGTAGAACTAGATCGGTAAATAGGGCGGCTATTGCTGTTTTCTATGTACAGGACAACCCGACAACGGAGGTTCATAAGGAACGAACTAAAACCTAATTCTCCTAATTTTAGCCCGTCTCACCCTTCAGGGATTTAAGGGCGCGGGAGGCAATTTTAATATTTTGCTCTGTACACATTGCTGCTTTATCACTTTTAATGTCTTGTTCTAGAATATCGAATAATGAATATCCATTTCGGGAATCTGGAATGGAAAGGACGAATTATTATAGACCTCGAATCGTGCTATTGCCTCAAAGAAAAATAGCGATCATAAAAGTAGCAACCGTTGCGATAAAGCCTAGCATAAAAATATTGTAAGACATCGTTAGATAGCGATACTTTTGATCCAATACTTTACCGAGGAAATAGAGGTCGCGGGTCATATTGCCGTAAAGCAATTCTCCGTCGCGGAGTACGGCATCAACGGCATCTTCATACTGCTGCAAATCTAGGCGAACAAAATTGCCAAAGAAGACCACATTCTTTTTAGCTTCTTCAAAAGTAATCGGCCCTTCCGCAGCAGTGGTGATTTTGGGGCGGATGGCCAAGACCGCACAAATCAAAGATGCCAAGCCAGTGAAAAGAAAGATGGCAATAGGTAGTAGAACCATTGGATTGGTATCCGGTATGTTTCGATAACTGAGCACGGAAATGACCACAGAAATCAAGATCGCATTGACGCTAATCATGATGTTGGCCTTGTTGTCAGCAATCGCGCTTAAATTGATGTGGTTGCGATAATTGGTACGGAAAAAAGTCTGCGTAGCAGAAGTCGGCATTTTTTTCTCCAGGCCCTGAAATTTTCTTAATTGACCTTCTTTTTCATCGATCAATTGATTGGGCTGCAATTTGCTTTTCTCCGCTTTGCTCTTTTGGGTCAACAAGTTTTGTGCAGCCAAAGGACCGAATGTCTTTTTACCATATGGGGTATAGAATCGAACTTTCAACTGATTTTGCAATTGAATTTGATGCCATTCATAATTGCTTAGGCGACGGCCTTGTAGCAACTCTCCCTCCAATCGCAAGAGCGGACTGGTATTGAAAAAATCTTTGGCGTAATATTGATGAGTAATGGCGTCCGCAAGAATCTGTTCCTCCAAGGTTTCGGGGATACCACTAGGTGCGGTAGTGTCAATAGTACTGATTACCAATTCGATTAATCGGTTGGGGTATTGTTGAGCGGTGAGAAAACCACGAGCGAGATCCTGACTTTTAGGCGTAGGCTTGTCATAATCGAATAAACAACCGGTGCAGTGAAACCATGCTGCCAGTTGAGCCACCTCCTTTATTTCCGCATTGAGTTTCATTTCTTCAGCAATCACTGTCAAGGAGTCCACAATGTCAGCCGTATGCTGATAATTGTGATAAACTAATTTGGTCTCCGCATGACTATTAAATAGGCTCAAAACATAGTTTTGTGCATCGGAAAGCAAATTTCGGCGAGGCCCAGGAGAGGGACTACCGACTTTTTTGATGGACTTATTGGATTCGTTCAAAATGTTTCTTATTGGTTTTCTCACTGGAATTTAACCCATTCCAGTATACAAAGTAAAATTAAAGTAGGCAGAATAGCAAATTAGACCGATCAAAGGTGTCTTGATACTCCCTTATTTAATAGGATTGCTATGGTATTCTTTGACAAAATCTAATAGCTTCATCAGTTCTGCTTCGTCCAATTGGCACAACAGCATCGGATTTTGACGAGAATCTATTTCATAAAGAATATAGGTGTCGATTTCATTATTAGTTAATGCTTTGGCCAGGCATTGAAGTTCGGGAAATTTGAGTTTATCTACGCTAGGTTTCTCAAAAGCAATCAGCGCATTGAGCAAACATTCCTTCTGTTCGATCATCGTCGGAGATTGGTTGGAGAAGGTCGACATCTTACTCGCATATTCTGGTTCATTTTGCCAAACTGCCCGGCAAGCAGCATAGGCTTTCCACGGAGATTCCCGATAGGCTACGAGTACTCCTGCTCCTTGTTTGCTCAACTGATATTGCGGATTGAAGTCCCATTGATGGAAGCGCAAGTCATTTTCTTCATAGAGCTGAACCAGTCGATTTAAGACTTTTGATGAATTTCTATTGAGTAAATGAGCTAGAGTAATATGTTTAATCGCCTGAGGTTTTTGCCGCGATTGTTGGTAAATCTCTGCCAACAGTAGATGCAATCCATAGTCTGATTGATGACTTTCTAGCAAGGGTTGAATGGCTTCGCCAGCGTCAAGACTTTTCCCTATTTGTAAATAAACTCGGCACAATTGCTTTCGCAAAACGATTTTTTCTGCATCCGATACTACTTCGATAGCACTCTTATAATTTTCTGCAGCCTTGGCATATTGTTGCTTTTCAAGAAACTTATCGGCCTTAAGTTGATACTTTTGCCCCTCTTCATGCGTCACAAGGTTGGAAGAAGGAGGAGTTAAGTCTCCAGTGGCAATATTTCTGTGCCAACCTTCCTCAATAAGAGGAAGCTCAAGGCTTACAGCAGTGTTTAATAAACTGTCTTCCTGATACTGAATCGCCGATTTATTCATCAAGTTAAATAATTCGGAAGGCGTATGAAGGTGCTGAGCAAGGACGGTGCTACAGCTAAAACACAAGAATACGAGGAGGAAATTTTGCATGAAGGAGCATAATTACTATGTTAATTTTACAAATATAGGTATATTATGCATCCGTTGCCTTTCTCTAGGTACGAATTGTGAAACTATTTATTGGAAAAATTAGCACTTTAATGCTTCTGTTCCAGTCAAAAATATATTTCTTAAATTTTAAATATCATTCGAATGAATAATTTTATGGACCTTCTCCAAGGTCAACTTTCTGATGGCCTACTCGACCAATTGAGTAATACTGTTGGAGCTGAAAAACAACAAACTAAAGTGGCTACTGATACTATCTTATCTACTATTATGAGTGGATTGGCCAAAAATGCTGCTACTCCAGATGGTGCAAATGCTTTGGCAAATGCTTTAGAAAGAGACCACGATGGTAGTATCTTGGATGATATCATGGGCTATGTTGGTGGTGTTAAGCAACCTCAAAATGCAAAAATGACAAACGGTGCTGGTATCCTCAAGCATATTTTGGGTGGTAAGCAAAGTGGAGCTATTGACATGATTTCTAAGATGAGCGGTTTGAGCGGCGACAAAGCTGGAAATTTGATGACCATGTTGGCACCAATGATTTTAGGTGCTTTAGGTAAGCAAAAACGCCAAGCTAATTTGGATCAAGGAGGAATCGCGGATTTCCTTAAGAATTCTGTTAACTCTGCTGCTAATCAGCGTCAAGAAATGGGAATCATTGGAAAATTCCTCGATCAAGATGGTGACGGTAGCGTCATGGATGACCTCGCAGGAATGGGCATGAAAATGTTTGGAAAATTCCTTAAGAAGTAAATTTTTCCTTTCGAGGAATATATAGATATTAGACGGTGCGTTGATTTTTCAACGCACCGTTTTTTATGCCGCCCACCCGCTTACGCGGTTCATTCGCTTCGAGTACTGTCGTACTCGACCAAAGGGGCGCTTATCTCTATCTTTCTTTAAACCAATTTCGCCAATGAAAGAACAATTCGAATTTCGACCCATCGAAAAAAAAGACAACCCAGAGATGGCTCAGGTGATCCGTACCGTGATGACCGAATTTGGTACCGTAGGAGAAGGCTATTCCATAAATGACCCGGAGGTAGATCAAATGTTTGAAGCTTATGCATCTAGCAATGCCAGATACTACGTCATCACTTTAGGAGGAAGGGTAGTAGGCGGAGGTGGTATTGCTGCCTTGGAAAAAGGACCAGCAGGTGTATGTGAACTTAAGAAGATGTATTTCTATGCAGAGATTAGAGGAATGGGATGGGGCAAAAAAATGGTTTTGCAGTGCCTAGAAGATGCTCGTAACTTAGGCTACCAGCAGTGCTATTTAGAAACTGTTGATCGAATGCAAGGAGCCAATATCCTGTATCAAAAATTAGGATTTAAAAAACTCGACCAGGCGATGGGCAATACTGGACATTCTTCCTGCGAAGCTTGGTATGTCATGGACCTTTAATACACCGTGTATTTAATCCACTTTCTCTAAGGTTTCTTTTCCATAATTCGCTCTGCTCGATCAGTCAACTCAAAGCCTGACTTCCTGTAAAGGGCATGCGCATCTTTAGTGACCAATATCCATTTGAGGCCTTGCAAATCTTGGTGCTCCATAAGCGTCTTGGTCAACCAATCTCCCAAGCCGATTCCTCTAAATTCTTCTAAGACAAAAACATCAGCGAGGTAGGCAAAGACACTATAATCCGTGATGACTCTCGCCAAGCCGATTTGTTGCCCTTGATAATACAAACCAAAACTCAAACAATGCTCTAAAGATTTTTTGACCTGGGCTTTGCTGCGTGTATTCGACCAATAGGCATTTTTTAAAAAACCATAAATCACTTCGAGGTCCAGTTGATCTTTACGGGTACTGATTTGAAAATCCTTGCCTTCGAATTGACGCTCGACTAGCCATTGCTGACGGACGGGTACTTCTCCGCCATCGGGCCCATAGAAAATAACCCAAGTAGCAAAATCTTCAGAAAAATCTTCGAAGCGATGTTCGATTCCGGCAGGAACAAAAAGGAGATCGCCTGCTTGAAATGGTTTTCGGTGGCCATCGCAAAAAAAATGTCCATGACCACTAATCACCACATACAATTCATCCTGGCGATGCGGCTGTTGAGGATCATGCCCTTGAGGCGCATAATATTCGACCAGCAAACTGCCCCTCTTTTGTAGCGTTACAAACCGTTCTGCCTGTTGGTTGTCCAAAATGGTTTTGGCTTCGGTTACCCCTATTTGCCAGCCCTCCACTTTTTGCAACGGTTCCAGCGATCCAAAGATTTGCTTTAAATGATGTTCCAGATGATCAACATAATCATTAATCAAAAAAGCCAAATCAGTTACCAGATCATCGGCATAGGGTAGGTGAACCTCTTTCTTCAATTGTTGAAAATCTAACCGCTGGCATACTTCAATAATTTGCCGATTCATTTGTTGCCAAAGATTCGCCAGATGAAGGCTCGGCAACTCTTGGTAGGCATTGTTGCGCACCAACTCTGCTTGCCGATAAGGCTGGGCGACATAAGGGCCTGCTACCTCATGCGCGATTGACATCCTCTGCCAGTTGTGCAAGGCAGAATCGATCAAGTGTCCGAGAATTTCTTTTTTAGACCATTTTTCAGCACTTGGTCTACTCAAAAGTTCTTGCTCCTCGATCCGACCAAATTGCAGCGGAACGACATCAATGTATTGACTCAAACGATTTAAAGAATCTGTAATCATGGTAAAGGAATGGGGGATGGTTTCGATGATTAGAGTAAATATTTTTCTCTAAAAATTCTCAAATGATGTTGCTCATGACCGGAGATTATAAAACCCAAGGCACGGCAAGAAACTGGATTGTCGCTGGCTGTGCCGATGGTCATGAAATCTGCTGGTTGCAGGTGTTGAAATAGTGTAAGTGACGCTTGGCGAACAGCTTGGTATTCTGCGATAATAGAATCTGGCGTTCGATTGCTGACATTGTAGAAAGGAACATAATCATCCTGTTCAAAACCAGGAATAGGCGTGCTATCGTGGCGACCAACGCGGAGCGCGCGATAAGCAAAAATCCGCTCGGTATCAATCACGTGGATGATGGCTTCTTTAACCGTCCATTTGTCTGGGCCATATCTATGATCCCAATCTTTAGGACTAAGATTTTGCATAAAGGTCATCATATCTTGTTGCCCCGTATTCATTGCTGAAAGGATTTGATCGCCTTTGGCTTGGGCAATGTATTTTCCATAATAAGGCGAGTATTCGTTTTCTTGTGGTCTTTGATTCATTAGGTATGCTTTTAGTTCAATATTATTTTTTCAATAATCTAAATTGTCAATGCTTTTTGCTTCTGGAATACCTGCTCGCAAATCTGGATCACTTACTGGAGACAAATACTTGACCTCCATAGGGACTACTCCTGCCCAGATCGGTAATTCATAATCTGGGGCATCATCTTTCGGTGGCCCAGTACGGATTTTTGCAGAAGCTTGATCAATGGTCAATTCCAAAACAGTGGTCGCCTTTAATTCTTTTTCATTGGGCAACCGAGACTCTTCCCATCGTCCTTTTAAAATTTGATCTGAAATGATTTTCAAGGCTTCCATCTTATTTTCAGGAGCCACTTCTTTGGCATTGCCAAATACAACTGCTGAGCGGTAGTTCATCGAATGATGGAAAGCCGACCGAGCCAAAACAATACCATCGACCATCGTCACGGTAACACACAAAGGAAAGCCTTTTTTGCCGTGAACCATCATCCGGCTGGTATTGGCTCCATGAAGATATATCTTATCTCCCTGACGACCAAAAGCAGTGGGAATGACGAAGGGCTGGCCATTGGTCACTAAGCCTACATGACAAACAAAAGCAGCATCCAAAATTTGATAAACGGTTTCTTTGTCGTAATGACCACGTTTAGGTACTCGTTTTACTTTGTTGCGATCATCAATAGGGTAGTCAGGCATAAGTAGGGATTGTTGGAGTTTAATAAATATACCTATGTACAGGACAAAATATTAAAATTGCCTCCCGCGCCCTTAAATCCCTGAAGGGAAAATCCTTCCCGCGCGTGGAT
Organism: Syngnathus leptorhynchus; assembly: GCF_054491065.1. Taxonomy (NCBI): domain Eukaryota; kingdom Metazoa; phylum Chordata; class Actinopteri; order Syngnathiformes; family Syngnathidae; genus Syngnathus; species Syngnathus leptorhynchus. Next base: position 14,671 of record NW_028232437.1, on the reverse strand, counting down.
TTTCCCTTCAGGGATTTAAGGGTGGGATGGGCTAAAGTTAGGAGAATTAGGTTTTGTCTTGTACATAGTAAATATACTTGATTTAGTGATTCAAATGTAATAAATTATTGGACTACAAGAATCAGCCACTTTTTAAAATCTAAGTAGTCCAGTTATGTTGCCCTATAAAACAATGATTCCGCTCGATGCGCAAGCTGACATGTCGGTGTATCTCCAAATTACACATGGCCTCATTCGCCATATCCAATCAGGGATTATTAAGTCGGGAACAAAAATTCCAGGAACAAGGGTATTGGCTCAATTGCTGAGTGTTCATCGAAAAACGGCTGTCCGAGCAATAGAAGAATTGGAAGCTCAAGGTTGGGTAGAAATTATGCCTTATCGCGGCGTTTTTGTAGTCAATGATTTGCCGCAACGCAAATTTCAAAAACTATCAAATGAAATGGCGACTCCACCTCAGCCTTTGAAAAAAGCAGGGTATGTTTTGCCCAAACGTCCCTTTTTAACGGAACCGATTTTTTCCCGTCATCGCCTCGCCTTTTCGGATGGCACCCCTGATGTTAGATTGGCTCCAATCAATGAATTGGCTACAGCTTATGCTCGCCTACTGCGCAGCCCTGATCCCAAAAAAATACTACAATACGGTGATGCGCGTGGCCCCAAACGCCTCCGAGAAGTATTGGCCAAAACGTTTAATCGCGACCGTGGGCTTTACCTGACGGCAGACAATATCATGATTACCAGAGGAAGTCAGATGGCTATTTTTCTGGCGGCTCAAACTTTACTAAGAGCAGGCGACCAAGTGGTCGTCGGAGAAACCAGTTATTTCTCTGCCAATCTTTGTTTTCGATCTTTGGGAGCACAACTTTTACCCATCCCGGTTGATGAATCTGGACTATGCGTAGAAGAAATTGCCACACAGGTAAAGCGAGGCAAAAAGATCAAAGCAGTCTATGTGACTTCCCATCACCATCATCCAACCACCGTTACCCTCAGCCCCGAACGCCGCCTCCGGCTGCTCGATCTTGCCAATCAACATGGGTTTGCGATCATCGAAGACGACTACTCCTATGATTTTCATTATGCCAATAGCCCCATCCTCCCTTTGGCCAGCGCAGATCGTCAAGGAATGGTGGTATACATCGGCTCTTTTTCTAAATCTACTGCTCCAGCTTTTCGAGTGGGGTACGTTATGGCACCTACAGAAGTAATTGATGAACTGGTCAGACATCGCAGGTTTGTGGATCGCCAGGGAGATATGATTCTCGAATTGGCGATTGCAGATTTATTGGAAAATGGAACGATTCAGCGGTATCGAAAAAAGGCCTTAAAGCAATATGGAAAACGCCTTGATTTTTTTTGTGAGAAGATGGAGCAGGGGCCCTTGGCCAGTGCTACCGATTTTCGCAGACCAGATGGAGGAATGGCTGCTTGGGTCAAATTTGATCCGCAGATTTCATTGCAAGAACTTTCTCTTGCAGCGGACAAAAAAGGATTGTATTTATCCAACGGACTTTCCTACAATCCACAAGGCAAAATGCTAAACGCTACTCGGATGGGTTTTGCCAATATGTCGGAAGAAGAGTTGGCCGAAAGTCTCGATATTTTGGAAAATATTATTGGAAACGTTTAAGCAACTGATCAACGCTTGATACAGGGAGATTTCTGTATTTAGGCTTATTGAAGTAAGATTATTTTTCCGGTCTGTCGCAATTGTTGATGGTCAAAAAACTGAAAAAAGTAAATGCCCGGAATTAAATGGGTCGCATCCCAAAGAGCAGTTTGTTGTTCTGGCTTTACCACAATATTTTCGACGACTTGTCCTTTAAAATCAATCAGACGAATATTCCCGCTTTGATTCTCTAGTGTTTCTTGCCAACTAAACTGAAATATTCCTTGCCCTGGATTTGGAGCTACTTGCACCGCTATTTCCTCTAGTCGTTTTGGCGTAAAATCAAGGCTGCTAGGCAACAAGGGATTGATACTCGCCAGATAAATATCGTTTAAAACCTCTCCACCCAAAGACAACCAACCTAAAGTTACATCACTCCCAAAGTTACCAGACAATAAAATTTGATCGCTGCGATGGGCAGCCAAAAAATTGCCATCGACATATTGGGTACTTTTGGCTCCTTCCAACCACAAAGGATTCCCTGCCAAATCCAAAGCTGCTAAAAAAGCATTGAAGTGATCATCGTCTCCAATGATGGTAAAATTATCTAGACTCATTTGGGTATAATAATACCCCGTGATAAAAATTTGATCTTCGTAGAGGAGCAAGTCATTACAAAATTCATCGTTGGTACTGCCCAGAGAATGCGCTTGTCGAACTTCTCCCGCAGGGCCATAGCTAATCAGAAATAAATTTTCATTGAATCCATTGGTTTGGATTTCGACATTGTCGCTGAGCTTCATGACGCCTAAAAAAGTACCACTGAGATAAGCATTGCCTTCGCTATCAAGCTCGACCGCTTCGCAGCGGTCTTCATAGACGCCGCCTGCTTTGCGTCCCCAAAGAGCATTTCCGGCTTTATCATAGCCTGCTGCATATACATCGCGATCAGCAGTGTTGGTGCGAATACTATCTCCGGCAAATGCGCCTCGCCCTTGAAAATCGCCGCCGACATAAATCACCTCTTCGGCGACTTCAAGGCTTTTCGCTCTAAAGCTGCCTTCATAGCCACCACTTACTACCCAAAGGAATTCGCCTTGTGGGTTGAGTTTGAGGAGAAAAGAATTCTGGTTGCCTGTGGCTACTAGGGTGGTATCGGGCAACAACAGATTTTTTTCAAAATAACCAGTGAGGTAAATGTTTTGATCTTCATCGGTATCGATATCACTTAAAATCTTTAAGCCTTCCCCTTCAATGGTTTTGCCCCAGAGGATTGTTCCTTCAGTGTTGGTTTTAAGAAGAAAAATGCCTCGCGAATCGTGAACCAGTGGAAGAACTAAATTACCAAAAGTCGCCTCAATCCAAAATTGCCCTCCCCAAAGGAGGTTATCTGCGGCATCGACGGCCAATGCACTGACCTGATCAAAATTTGGCCCACCGCCAGAAATGGTCCAGGCAGTCTGATCTGTGGAATTGTATTTGGTGAGAAAAACATCTTCGAGGCCATTACTAGAGAACGTCTGCCCTCCAATGTTTAAATCCTCATCGAAAGTACCACTCAAAAAGGTATTGCCTTGGCTATCCGTTTTTAGGGCGCCTACGGCTTCTTTGCCTGGCCCTTTGATGCTTTGTGCGGTGGCCCATTGCTGGGCAATAATGAGGGTAGGAAGGAAACAAGAGAGTAGGAGGGAGGCAACAAATTTCCAGATTTTTTTGTTTCTATTTTGCTTAATACCTTTCATTGTGCTGTCCTTTCGTTCTTACCCGCTGTGATGATCGGGAAAAAAACTTAATTTTGTGATATGAAAAAGATGTTTGCTTTTATTACAACGGCCTTTTGGGCTTTATTGTTGGCGATTACCTTTACCGCTTGTGGCGGTGACGCGTCAAATACAGCACCTGCGCTTACTACTCCCGCGGCTAACGGTGCCACCGGTGGAGGAAGTGCTTTGCTGAATAAGATTAATGAGTCTTTGGAGGAAGATCCTTATAATGGAAATTTGTATTACTCTCGGGCTAAGATTTTTTACGAGAAGGAACAGTACGATGAAGCCATCTCCGATATGTCGCAAGCTTTGAAATTGGATTCTACGAATGTAGAATACTACCACCTGCTTGCGGATGTTTTTCTAGATTATTACAAATCCCGTCAGGCATTGCTCATTATGGAACGCGCTGTGAAATTGCATCCAGAGCGCATCCCAACTTTGTTGAAGTTGGCAGAGTTTCAAGTGATTCTCCAACAAAATGATGCAGGATTCAAATCATTGGATCGAGTGCTAAAAATAGACCCTCAAAATGCGGAAGCTTATTATATGATGGGGGTCAACTTTCGAGATATCGGTGACGATGCCCGGGCCATCAATAGTTTTCAAACGGCAGTGGAAAATGATCCTGACCTGACAGATGCCTGGGTGATCTTAGGAGACTTATTTACCAAGCAAAACAATCCCATTGCCTTGAAATACTATGACAATGCGATTCGCTTGGATTCCACTAACCTAGATTTTATTTATTCGAAAGCCACCTACTTGCATAGCCAAGGCAATTTGTCAGAGGCGATTGACCTCTATGAAAAGATATTTAAAAAAGACCCTCAATATACAGATGCCTACTACAATCTAGGTTTGGTCTATATGGAGATGGATTCCCTCTCTTCGGCTAGTAAGCATTTTGATTTGGCCATAAAAATGGATCCTCAATATGTGATGGCTTATTATTACAGAGGTCTTGCTGCGGAAAAGCAAGGTAAAAAGAATGCAGCCAAACAAGATTATGAGCAAACTTTGGCACTTAAACCAGATTTTGACCGGGCTAGTCAAGCCTTGGCTCGACTGAAATAGCTGCGGTGGTTTTTTTCTTGCATGATCTTTGGAGTTAGGGAGAGGATAAATGTCCTTTAAATACTGTAGAAATGAAGATGTTACCTGTTTTGTTTTGTTGGCTTTTATTGATGGGCTGCCAGCCTAAGGCCGAAGTTGTGGAGCACGAAGAGCATAAAGCGATCCCCGTGAAGGTCGCTCATCAGTCTACTTCAAAAGATACCATAAAGCCGCAGCGGAAGCGGAATTACATCGTGGATACCGCTCGGCCAAATACCGAAATCAAAGCGACCTTTCCATTCGACATCGACATCACTACTCCTGAAAGAAAAGCCCTCAACTCGGCTACCGCCTTTCAGGCTAATGGCAAGCCAACCATTCTTCTCTTTTGGCTCACGACCTGTTATCCCTGCAGAATAGAATTGGAAGCCATCAAGAAAAACTACGCGACTTGGCAGGAAGAAACAGATTTTAACCTTTTCGCCATCTCCACTGATTTTCCGATGAATTACGAGAAATTTGTCGCCATGGTGGAGAAAAACGATTGGCCTTTTCCTGCTTTCCATGATACCAATCGCGAATTTAGAAAAGTGATGCCCGGCGCCCTCAATGGCCTTCCTCAGGTTTTTGTGTTAGATGCCGATGGTGAAATCGTTTACCACAAACGCAAATATTTCACCGGCGATGAACATAAGCTCTACGCAAAAGTCAAAGAGATCGCTCAATAACAATTCCTTTTGCAGGTATTCCATTTTCAATATAAAACCCTATATTGGCCATCTACCCCCGCCCAATCAAGCCTTTGAACGCAAATAGGGGATCTATTGCTACCACTACTTTATACAATGTTTGGTAATCGAAATTAACGGATCAACCTCCCGAATGGAGTTGACTCATTTCGTTTGATTTCCACTTGCCTAGCATTCAATAATTGATTTTTTCACTTACGAGTCTATTTAAATAGGCTCTTAAAAACCCAATATTATGGCAGTAATGAAAGTCATTGAGATAATGGCGAATTCCGAGAAAAGCTGGGAAGATGCAACCCGCAAAGCGGTTAAGAAAGCTTCTGAATCCATCAAAGATATCAAATCTGTATACGTGCAAAGCCAAAGTGCTGTTGTAGATGATGGTGAGGTAACGGAGTTTAGAGTGAATCTAAAAGTTTCTTTCCAAGTGAAATAAACTCCTGCAAAGCTGTTGAATGCCTCTTGAGCCTTCAACAGCTTTCTTTTTTCCTTTCCCTTCTTCCAACATCTTTCCGTAAAAAATCATAATTTAGCGCGCCAATTGGTAAAGCTTAGTAATCTAACTTTACTGTACCGCTGGCGAACTTTTCGGACTAAAAATTCGTAGACCCTATAAGTTTTCCAAGCATATCAAAAATAGCAATCGCAAATCACAGTTCATGAGTAAAGTAAACATCACCCTGCCGGATGGCAGTGTACGATCCTATGACAGCGGAGTGACCAGCATGGAAGTCGCCCTATCTATTAGTGAAGGATTGGCCCGAAATGTATTGTCTGCCAAAGTAAATGGCGAAGTATGGGATTCTATGCGCCCGATCGAAAAAGATTCCAATGTACAATTGTTGACGTGGAGAGACAAAGAAGGAAAGGCCACCTTTTGGCACTCTTCTGCTCACCTAATGGCTGAAGCCTTAGAGATACTCTATCCGGGTATCAAATTTGGTACGGGCCCAGCTATTGATAATGGGTTTTACTATGATGTTGATCCAGGAGAACATACCATTTCTTCCGATGATTTTAAGAAGATCGAAGATAAGATGTTGGAATTGGCGCGACAGAAAAACGCTTACGTTCGCAAAGACATCACCAAAGAAGAAGCCTTGGCTTATTTTGGCGAAAAAGGCGATGAGTATAAAATAGAGTTGATTGAAAAGCGAGGAGCTGATGAAGCCTTGACGCTTTATGAGCAAGGCAATTTCGTTGACCTTTGCCGCGGCCCTCATTTGCCTACTACTGGAAAGATCAAAGCGGTAAAGATGATGAATGTGGCCGGTGCTTACTGGCAAGGAGACGATAGCCGTCAGCAGATGACGCGGATCTATGGCGTTTCTTTTCCCCAACAAAAAGAGCTAAAGCAATATTTAGTGATGTTGGAAGAAGCCAAAAAACGCGATCACCGAAAATTGGGACAAGAGTTGGAGCTGTTTATGTTTTCTGAAAAAGTAGGAGCAGGACTTCCGATTTGGTTGCCCAAAGGAGCTGCCTTGCGCAATCGCTTAGAAAATTTTCTGAAAGATGAACAAATCAAAAGAGGCTATCAGCCAGTAATTACCCCACATATCGGCAAGAAAGAATTGTACATGACTTCTGGCCATTGGGACAAATACGGAGAAGATAGTTTTCAACCCATCAATACTCCAAAAGAAGGGGAAGAGTTTTTGCTCAAACCAATGAACTGTCCACACCACTGTGAAATCTATGGACATAAGCCTCGTTCTTACCGGGAGCTACCAGTGCGCTTTGCGGAATTTGGTACGGTATATCGCTATGAGCAAAGTGGAGAATTGCATGGCCTGACTCGGGTTCGTGGTTTTACCCAAGATGATGCCCACCTCTTTTGCACCCCTGATCAACTGAAGGATGAGTTTCTCGGCGTGCTGGAATTGACCATGCATGTGATTAACAAAATGGGTTTTGAAAGTTTTACGGCTCAAATCTCTTTGCGTGATCCAGAGAATAAAGAAAAATACATCGGATCTGATGAAAATTGGGACAAGGCAGAAAGAGCCATCATCGAAGCGACACAGGAAGTTGGTTTGGAAACGATTACAGAGTTAGGCGAAGCCGCCTTCTACGGCCCTAAATTGGACTTTATGGTGAAAGATGCCTTGGGACGTTCTTGGCAATTGGGTACCATTCAGGTGGATTACAACCTTCCAGAGCGTTTTGAATTGGAATACATTGGCTCAGACAATCAGCCGCATCGACCAGTGATGATTCACCGAGCTCCATTTGGTTCTATGGAACGATTTATTGGGGTGTTGACGGAGCACTGTGCAGGTAAATTCCCATTGTGGTTGACGCCTGATCAATTTGCTTTGCTACCGATCAGTGATCGCTTCAATGATTATTGCAAACAGGTTCAAGATCAATTGGCGGTGCATGACATCCGTGGTTTTATCGACAATCGAAGTGAGACCATTGGTCGGAAGATCCGAGATACGGAATTGAAGAAAATACCGATTATGTTGATCGTTGGAGAAACGGAAGTGGAAGAAGGCAAGGTCTCTGTGCGCTTGCAGGGAGAAGGCGATCAGGGTGCCAAAACGGTTGAAGAATTCGTAGCCTACTTTAAAGAGATGCTATAATTTGTTTTTTCCGCTGGTTGCTCCTAGTACTAAAATCCAATCGGAAGCTAGGCAATCAGCGGAAATTTTTCCCCATTTCTTTTGTTTAATCTGTCACAGATTTTCCTCCCTATTCAAGCTTCTCATTTCAAGCTTTCTTATCTTGTATATAGCTTCAGAGAAAAATTCCAACCAACAAGGAACAATTAAATCTTCGTTCCGTATTTATAAAAGATTAACCTATATCGGGTAAAAACCTAAAGCGGTAATAAAATATTTGATTTAATTATCTATGTTTTGCGCTGTAATCATCGAATATTGCACTAAATTTGTTAATTATTCATTAAACAATAGGGCATTTACTTGATATGTTATCAGCTTTAGCTTATTTTGGAGAACAACAATTTTATCATAAGCCCCAATTAACCATCATCAGGACAATATGAAGCAAGCTTTACTTTCCTTTTTTCTTAGTATTTTTTTAGTTGGCTTTGCGAGCGCCCAAGTTGCTAGCAATGGTCAGGGGCTTATTGCTCAGCATCAGACGGTAGGTAAAGGCAAGCTTTCTATTTACCCAAATCCTGCAACCAGTTATATCCAACTCACCAGTACCAATGAGGTCGCCCAAATCATCATTTATAATGTTGTGGGTAAAGAATGATGAGTTTTGAATATATAGAAGACGAGAAATATCTCGTTTCCGAATTGCCAAATGGCATTTACCTAATTCAATTTATAGGAAATACTGGTAAAATCGTCTCCACTCAACGGCTTAGCAAACGCTAAGCACTCTGTAAAAAGCATAAAACCTTATCGCAATATTTTGCGAATAGATGGCAGGTACTTTTTTAGTGCCTGCCATCTTTGATTTACTGCTTTACGATCTTCTGACTATACTGTTGTCCTCCAGTCTCCACGCTAAGTAGATACAAGCCTCCTGATACTCTTTGCATCGGAACCTCAAATGCTTGGAAACCCTGCTCCGCAGTTCGCGCTTCGCGCCAGATCAATCGCCCCTGCAAGTCATAAAGTGCCAAATCTAGATATTGTCCCTCTTCTCCCAATACCTGAAAACTCAAAAGGTCTTCTACCGGGTTTTGTTGTACCAAGATATTTTTCTGCAGATCATCCGCAGGCTTAGGATAGATTCTATTGATCAATTGGCGTTCGCTGGCACTTAGGTGTTGGTCGTCCAAGATTCCTCCATTCATGTATACATTCAATTGCATCTGACCTCCATCGACTTTGGTGTGTTTCCACAAGCGCGGCTTGCTCGCCAAAGCTCAATACATTGCCTGGATTGAGCTCAAGGTAAACCTGCTCATCCCGCATCAGTACTTTTCTCTAGTAATACGAAATCATTGTTGACCTGTATCCGACTATTTTTATGAAAAAGAATGGTGCTGTTTTTTCCTAGTGCAAGTGCCCCTTCTCCTTGACTGCCATAGGCAAGACTGGCGTCCTCGGCAACTTCCAGTCGGGCACCATTGATAAACTGCATGCAAGCTGAAGGCCCTCTCAGTTCTACTTCTCCTCCTTGGTAGATAAAATGCGTGTCATCATTAAAACCAATTCTACAAAAAAGATACACATTTTACCCCCATTATCGATAAGGTTAAACCTGGTGCCGCTCTGTAGTACTGCCATCCACCAATGCGCCTCGCAAAGAGGTAAAAGGTTGTGCTACAAAAGTGTGATACTCAGGGATCGTTAAATTGATAATGGCTGGAGTCGAAGTATTGGTTTCTGGCTCTGCTTCTACAAATGATATCGCAGAAGAGGAAGGATATAAATTGGTGTTTTGTACATCAATAGATAGTTGGGACTCCAGTTTGGTGCTTGAGCTACGTCATAGATATTGACATTGTAAACTCGTACCATCAAAAGTAAAATTCTGGCGCTATGATGCTATTGACTTCTCCAACCTCATCGATGTTGCGTAGATCGGCGTAGGCCAATGGGCAAGGTTTGTCCAGAGGGCACATCGCTTGGGAAAGAAAATTTGTAACCACTTCTGATAGATAATTTTCGTCAAAATATTCTGTCGGTATACACCCTTGGAGGTTGCCCCAAAGTTCTTGATCTGTATTGGCATTGATGTAGTAGGTCCGCAAAGCGGTACCCATTCCAGTGCTATCAGGGATACCGATGCCCAACATTATCCCACTGCAAAAAACCATTGACACAAGTGTCCTCCTAAGGCCAGTAGATCACTGTTTTCTGGTCCAACTTGCCCGGCAAGGTCGTATAAGAAATCGGATTCCAATTGTATCTGCTGTGATTGATTTTTGAAAGTATTTCGGAAAAATACGGGGCGATCCAAATTGATGTCATCCAAGTGCAACGTTACGCCATTGGGATCATCATAAAGAGAGATACATTGTGTACTGTCGATGGGTCCATCCCAAGCATTATTGAGGGTTTGATAGATCAACCAACTTACGGAAGCAATACTTGCTGCGAATCATCGAAAGGACAATCGGTCGATTGGAGATTAGTGAAATAACCATTGGGAATGTCTTGTGCAAAGGAGAAAGAGTAAAAAAATAAAAACAGAAGTGTTGTAATTTGTTTCATAAAGCTTTCTTTTTTGTTTACAAATGAATATTGACTAAATTTAATCGCTACAGGTCTTGGTAATTGCAAGATGCTTGTCAAAGCTTCACCTTATTATCCATTATCTTTTCTTTTGTTTAATATTTTACAAAATATGAAGTGCTACTCTTTGTCCTCTTTATACTCCCTGATTGGTTTTGCCTTATTGCTATTGACCACTGCTTGTTCCGCTTCGCGCAAAGGGATGACCGGACGAGAAACAAAGGTACGATTAAATGCAGGGGAACAATTGCATGAGTATTTTCTTCAGGAAAAAGCTTTTACCAAAGAGACGATTTGGTTTTCGGATCGGAGTCCAGAGAAGCAGGCCGAGCGCTTGGTGTATTGGCAAAATTTGCAAAAAAAAATGCAAGAACTAGATCAGTCCGCACTAAGCAGAGCCGATCAAATCAATCATGACCTTTTTAGTTTTGTATTAGAGGATAAAATCAAAAGAATTGAGTTTGATGATTATCTAATGCCCTTTAATGCGGAAGGAGGTTTTTTTTACGGATCTGACTTTTGGACAAAGGCGTTTTCGTTTTGATGGATACCGAGAACTATAAAAATTACCTAGAAATGCTAGGGGCTTTTAAAAAAGCATATGGAAAGCAATATGGCCAATATGCGAATTGGATTAAGCAAAGGGGTAACCCAACCTCGACTCATTGCCGAACGCTATCGCCCCTTGATCGCTCCTTTTCTCAACACCACCGTGGAAGCTAGTTTTTTCTACGAACCATTTACTCGCCTCCCGGATAATATCTCCGAACCATCAAAGGAAGAGCTTCAGCTAGAAGCGCGGAAAATTATTCAAGACAGTGTTTTATCTAGCTATGTAATTTTTGATCGCTTTATGAGCGAAGAATACATCCTGCTTGCCGGGAAGCACTAGGCGCAAGTTCCTTGCCACAAGGAAAAGAATATTACCAACACTTGGTCAGTCACTTTACTACGCTTGATGTTTCACCAGAAGAGATTTATGAATTAGGGCTCCAAGAAGTCGACCGAATTGAAGCAGAAATGCAAGCGGTAATTGCATCCACTGGCTTTAAGGAGACTTCGCCGCCTTCCTCCAATTCTTACGCACCGATCCTCAGTTCTTTGCTAAAGATGCAGAGGAATTGCTTCGACATGCGGCTTATATTTCCAAGCAGATTGATGGCCTGCTCCCCGATTATTTTTATCGCTTACCTCGCTTACCCTATGGCGTCCAACCGGTTCCTGCCGACATTGCGCCCAACTATACTTCTGGTCGCTACTCTCCCGGCTCTGTATCCGCGCATCGCTCGGGCAACTACTGGGTCAATACCTACAAATTAGAAAGCCGTCCTTTATACGTTTTGCCTGCTCTAACTTTACACGAAGCAGTTCCTGGCCATCACCTGCAAATCAGCTTGGCGCAAGAGATGGAAGAAACTCCGGAATTTCGTCGCGAACTGTACCTCAGTAGCTATGGCGAAGGTTGGGCACTCTATTGCGAATGGCTGGGCATTGAAATGGGCATTTACAAAACCCTTACGAACGTTTTGGTCGCTTGTCGTATGAGATGTGGCGCGCTTGTCGCTTGGTGGTGGATGTAGGGCTTCACCTCAAAGGATGGACTCGTGAGCAAGCCATTGATTACTTGTCGAGTAAAACTTCTCTTTCTATGCACGAAGCCAATACCGAAGTTGATCGCTATATCGGGTGGCCTGGGACAAGCCTTGTCGTATAAAATGGGAGAATTGAAAATCCGAGAATTGAGAGCCAAAGCCTCGAAAGCCCTTGGCCCTCAATTTGATCTTCGAGAATTCCACGACTTGATTTTAGCAATGGAGCAGTGCCTCTGTTTGTCTTGGAAGAAGAAGTAGAAGCCTATATTGAAGCGAATCAAAGTAATTAAGCTTGTTTTACAAACCTTTCATAGTTTTGGGTCAATTCAATTGTTCGAATTTGGTGGATTTAGATATTCTGTTATTGTCAGATGATAGTTTATTTAATAATCAACAAATCGCCACTAATCATCTCTACGCGACCATCCATAAATTCTACTTCTGCGGAATAAATATAAATTCCAGGGTTCATTTCTTTTCCTTGATAAGTGCCATCCCATCCTATTTGCGATTCGTTCGGAACGAAATTGTCTTGGACATATAGGGTCGCACCCCAACGGTCAAACACATTAAGTTGGCGGATCAACCTTACATCAGAACCTCCGAAAATCACAAAATTGTCATTGATGCCATCCCCATTTGGAGAGAAAATATTTGGGATAAAGAGGTTTTCGTTTTATCTACAAAAACGACTAGCTCATCGCTAATTTCACAGCCATTGACATCAATTAACTTCAAACGATATGTAGTTTCGGAAAGGGGTTGGACTACTGGTTCAAGACAGTTGATACAACTTCCCGTTTCTTCTATATTCCAAAAAATACTATCAATGTCTAGGTTGGTCGTGACCAGCAGTTGAAGACTTTCTCCCAGTTCAATAAATTGATCAGGACCAAGGTCTAGTGCCAAAGGACTGGATGCTGGAATAATAATTTCTTGGATAGATTCACAACCATCGGCGTCCTGAATGCTCAATACATGAAGACCAGGAGCTAAATTTACAAATTGACCAATGGGTTGAAAAACAGTGGAATTCAAGGCGAAAAGATAAGGGGCTTGGCCTCCATTAACTATTTCAACAGAGATACTTCCATCTGATAACCCTGGACAACTTTCCCCCCATTATCGTCAATTGAGGAGTGAAGGTAAGCACTGGAATAATTACAATGACATCATAAGAATTGGTACAAGTCGTGACGGTATCCGTAACATTTAAGGTATATACCCCTTCTTCAAAAAACCTCCAAGGTCAATTCTGTTCCTATTGTTAAATTGGAGAAAATCCATTCATACTAACGTTTGGTCCTATGGGAAGACCCTATGCCCTCCAAAAGAATTCCTGAATTTATGCTTTGGCAATTCAAGGGGACAATTGGGTCTTGAATAAAGGCAGTTATATTGCAAGGAAACCCCTTGACAAGGACTGCAAGTCCTACCGTCACAATCTAGGATGTTTTGTTGGTCATCATACGTATTGGGATCACCGTCATCGCAGGCAACAGTACTGATCGGGCCAGTAGAGCAATCTAATGTTGTACCAGCACACGGCACACAAATACTATTGTCGCTATTGAGAAATGGTTTCCATATCGTTGATGGTACAAGGATCGCCATCGACACAAGCTTGAACCGTCGTAGGTCCAGTAGAACAATCCCCCGGGGTACCCATACAAGGAATACAAATACTGCCATCACAATCTAAGATGGTTTCCATATCATTGATGGTATTTGGATTTCCATCATCACAAGCTTGGATGGTACTTGGGCCTGTTGCACAATCAATGGTAATACCGGAGCAAGGCACACAGATGACACCATTTACCAGTAAGATGGTTTTCCATGTCATTGGTAGTACAAGGATCGCCATCGTCCACAAGGAATCTGCATTTCGCAAGCAGGGTTAGTGGCACATGGTGCCTGGGTACCAGCACACGGCACACAAATACTATTGTCGCTATTGAGAATGGTTTCGATATCGTTGATGGTACAAGGATTGCCATCGTCACAAGCTTGAACCGTAGTAGGAGCGGTAGAACAATCCCCCGGGGTACCCATACAAGGAATACAAATACTGCCATCACAATCCAAGATGATTTCCATATCATTGATGGTAATTTGGATTTCCCATCATCACAAGCTTGGATGGTACTTGGGCCTGTTGAACAATCAATGGTAATACCGGAGCAAGGCACACAGATGGTTCCATCAACCAGCAAGATGGTTTCCATATCATTGGTGGTACAAGCATCGCCATCGTCACAAGGAACTTGCATTTCGCAAGCAGGATTAGTGGCACATGGTGCTGGGGTACCAGTACACGGCACACAAATACTATTGTCCGCTATTGAGGATGGGTTTCCATGTCGTTGATGGTACAAGGATTGCCATCGTCACAAGCTTGAACCGTAGTAGGAGCGGTAGAACAATCCCCCGGGGTACCCATACAAGGAATACAAAATACTGCCATCACAATCCAAGATGATTTCATATCATTGATGGTATTTGGATTTCCATCATCACAAGCTTGGATGGTACTTGGGCCTGTTGCACAATCAATGGTAATACCGGAGCAAGGCACACAGATAGTCCCATCAACCAGCAAGATGGTTTCCATATCATTGGTAGTACAGGCATCTCCATCGTCACAAGGCACCTGCATTTCGCAAGCAGGATTAGTGGCACATGGTGCTGGGGTACCAGTACACGGCACACAATACTATTGTCGCTATTG
>NW_028232436.1:0-35723 GCF_054491065.1 Syngnathus leptorhynchus | reverse complement strand
CTCAGCAGCGGGTTTTTGGACAAGATCACGCCGTGTTAGGCTTCCAGAGCCCCGGCTAAGCAATTTTACAGGGTCGCCCGGTTCTTTTTTTTAACCAGCCCGGTTTTTTTTACACTTGCAGCTGGAGTTCAGCAGCAGCTTTTTGCACAGTATCACGCCGGGTTAGGCTTCCAGAGCCCCGGCTAAGCAATTTTACCGGGCCGCCCGGTTCTTTTTTTTGACCAGCCCGGTTCTTTTTACACTTCCAGCTGGAGCTCAGCAGCGGCTTTTTGGACAAGATCACGCCGTGTTAGGCTTCCAGAGCCCCGGCTAAGCAATTTTACCGGGTCGCCCGGTTCTTTTTTTTAACCAGCCCGGTTCTTTTTACACTTCCAGCTGGAGCTCAGCAGCGGCTTTTTGGACAAGATCACGCCGTGTTAGGCTTCCAGAGCCCCGGCTAAGCAATTTTACCGGGTCGCCCGGTTCTTTTTTTAACCAGCCCGGTTCTTTTTACACTTCCAGCTGGAGCTCAGCATCGTGTAAAACATAAACCAAACGATGAAATTGGTTATTTCTTCATGTATAATGATCAACTCGATACTCCCTAGCCCCCAACAGCCTTTTTTTTCATAACACTTTAACCAGAGTGACGGGAGAGCGGCATTTCAGAAAACGTGCTTATCTCGGCAAGAAAAAGCGATTTCGGCAATAAAATTTAAAACGCGTGTAAAACATAAACCAAACGATGAAATTGGTTATTTCTTCATGTATAATGATCAACTCGATACTCCCTAGCCCCCAACAGCCTTTTTTTTCATAACACTTTAACCAGAGTGACGGGAGAGCGGCATTTCAGAAAACGTGCTTATCTCGGCGAGAAAAAGCGATTTCGGCAATAAAATTTAAAATGCGTGTAAAACATAAACCAAACGATGAAATTGGTTATTTCTTCATGTATAATGATCAACTCGATACTCCCTAGCCCCCAACAGCCTTTTTTTTCATAACACTTTAACCAGAGTGACGGGAGAGCGGCATTTCAGAAAACGTGCTTATCTCGGCGAGAAAAAGCGATTTCGGCAATAAAATTTAAAACGCGTGTAAAACATAAACCAAACGATGAAATTGGTTATTTCTTCATGTATAATGATCAACTCGATACTCCCTAGCCCCCAACAGCCTTTTTTTTCATAACACTTTAACCAGAGTGACGGGAGAGCGGCATTTCAGAAAACGTGCTTATCTCGGCGAGAAAAAGCGATTTCGGCAATAAAATTTAAAACGCGTGTAAAACATAAACCAAACGATGAAATTGGTTATTTCTTCATGTATAATGATCAACTCGATACTCCCTAGCCCCCAACAGCCTTTTTTTTCATAACACTTTAACCAGAGTGACGGGAGAGCGGCATTTCAGAAAACGTGCTTATCTCGGCGAGAAAAAGCGATTTCGGCAATAAAATTTAAAACGCGTGTAAAACATAAACCAAACGATGAAATTGGTTATTTCTTCATGTATAATGATCAACTCGAGTCGAGCTCCAGGGAGAGAGGCTGATTTTTCGCTTTTTGAGGCCGACCGACGAACCGGCGCGGGGCGGACTCAAAAGCCCGCAGAGCCGTAGGCACTTAGAAAAGTTTCGCCTTTGGCTGTGAGCTCCAGGGGAGAGGCTGGTTTTGCGTTATTTTAGGCCGGCTGGAGAACCGGCGCGGGTCGGACGCACAATCCCCGCAGAGCCGTGGGCACTTAGAACATTTTTGCCAAGTTGGCTCTGAGCGCCTGGTACCTAATATGGAAGTATAGAGGCCGACTTTCGGGCAAGATCACGCCGCGTTAGGCTTCCAGGACCCCGGCTAAGCAATTTTACCGGGCCGCCCGGTTCTTTTTTTGAACCAGCCCGGTTCTTTTTACACTTCCAGCTGGAGCTCAGCAGCGGCTTTTTGCGCAAGATCACGCCGGGTTAGGCTTCCAGGACCTCGGCTAAGCAATTCTACCGGGCCGCCCGGTTCTTTTTTTTGAACCAGCCCGGTTCTTTTTACACTTCCAGCTGGAGCTCACGAGCGGCTTTTTGGACAAGATCACGCCGTGTTAGGCTTCCAGAGCCCCGGCTAAGCAATTTTACCGGCCCGCCCGGTTCTTTTTTTTAACCAGCCCGGTTCTTTTTACACTTCCAGCTGGAGCTCAGCAGCGGGTTTTTGGACAAGATCACGCCGTGTTAGGCTTCCAGAGCCCCGGCTAAGCAATTTTACAGGGTCGCCCGGTTCTTTTTTTTAACCAGCCCGGTTTTTTTTACACTTCCAGCTGGAGTTCAGCAGCAGCTTTTTGCACAGTATCACGCCGGGTTAGGCTTCCAGAGCCCCGGCTAAGCAATTTTACCGGGCCGCCCGGTTCTTTTTTTTGACCAGCCCGGTTCTTTTTACACTTCCAGCTGGAGCTCAGCAGCGGCTTTTTGGACAAGATCACGCCGTGTTAGGCTTCCAGAGCCCCGGCTAAGCAATTTTACCGGGTCGCCCGGTTCTTTTTTTTAACCAGCCCGGTTCTTTTTACACTTCCAGCTGGAGCTCAGCAGCGGCTTTTTGGACAAGATCACGCCGTGTTAGGCTTCCAGAGCCCCGGCTAAGCAATTTTACCGGGTCGCCCGGTTCTTTTTTTAACCAGCCCGGTTCTTTTTACACTTCCAGCTGGAGCTCAGCATCGTGTAAAACATAAACCAAACGATGAAATTGGTTATTTCTTCATGTATAATGATCAACTCGATACTCCCTAGCCCCCAACAGCCTTTTTTTTCATAACACTTTAACCAGAGTGACGGGAGAGCGGCATTTCAGAAAACGTGCTTATCTCGGCAAGAAAAAGCGATTTCGGCAATAAAATTTAAAACGCGTGTAAAACATAAACCAAACGATGAAATTGGTTATTTCTTCATGTATAATGATCAACTCGATACTCCCTAGCCCCCAACAGCCTTTTTTTTCATAACACTTTAACCAGAGTGACGGGAGAGCGGCATTTCAGAAAACCTGCTTATCTCGGCGAGAAAAAGCGATTTCGGCAATAAAATTTAAAACGCGTGTAAAACATAAACCAAACGATGAAATTGGTTATTTCTTCATGTATAATGATCAACTCGATACTCCCTAGCCCCCAACAGCCTTTTTTTTCATAACACTTTAACCAGAGTGACGGGAGAGCGGCATTTCAGAAAACGTGCTTATCTCGGCGAGAAAAAGCGATTTCGGCAATAACATTTAAAACACGTGTAAAACATAAACCAAACGATGAAATTGGTTATTTCTTCATGTATAATGATCAACTCGATACTCCCTAGCCCCCAACAGCCTTTTTTTTCATAACACTTTAACCAGAGTGACGGGAGAGCGGCATTTCAGAAAACGTGCTTATCTCGGCGAGAAAAAGCGATTTCGGCAATAAAATTTAAAACGCGTGTAAAACATAAACCAAACGATGAAATTGGTTATTTCTTCATGTATAATGATCAACTCGATACTCCCTAGCCCCCAACAGCCTTTTTTTTCATAACACTTTAACCAGAGTGACGGGAGAGCGGCATTTCAGAAAACGTGCTTATCTCGGCGAGAAAAAGCGATTTCGGCAATAAAATTTAAAACGCGTGTAAAACATAAACCAAACGATGAAATTGGTTATTTCTTCATGTATAATGATCAACTCGATACTCCCTAGCCCCCAACAGCCTTTTTTTTCATAACACTTTAACCAGAGTGACGGGAGAGCGGCATTTCAGAAAACGTGCTTATCTCGGCGAGAAAAAGCGATTTCGGCAATAAAATTTAAAACGCGTGTAAAACATAAACCAAACGATGAAATTGGTTATTTCTTCATGTATAATGATCAACTCGATACTCCCTAGCCCCCAACAGCCTTTTTTTTTCATAACACTTTAACCAGAGTGACGGGAGAGCGGCATTTCAGAAAACGTGCTTATCTCGGCGAGAAAAAGCGATTTCGGCAATAAAATTTAAAACGCGTGTAAAACATAAACCAAACGATGAAATTGGTTATTTCTTCATGTATAATGATCAACTCGATACTCCCTAGCCCCCAACAGCCTTTTTTTTCATAACACTTTAACCAGAG
Source organism: Syngnathus leptorhynchus (assembly GCF_054491065.1). Taxonomy (NCBI): domain Eukaryota; kingdom Metazoa; phylum Chordata; class Actinopteri; order Syngnathiformes; family Syngnathidae; genus Syngnathus; species Syngnathus leptorhynchus. The sequence continues at coordinate 31,627 of NW_028232436.1, read as the reverse complement.
TGACGGGAGAGCGGCATTTCAGAAAACGTGCTTATCTCGGCGAGAAAAAGCGATTTCGGCAATAAAATTTAAAACGCGTGTAAAACATAAACCAAACGATGAAATTGGTTATTTCTTCATGTATAATGATCAACTCGATACTCCCTAGCCCCCAACAGCCTTTTTTTTCATAACACTTTAACCAGAGTGACGGGAGAGCGGCATTTCAGAAAACGTGCTTATCTCGGCGAGAAAAAGCGATTTCGGCAATAAAATTTAAAACGCGTGTAAAACATAAACCAAACGATGAAATTGGTTATTTCTTCATGTATAATGATCAACTCGATACTCCCTAGCCCCCAACAGCCTTTTTTTTCATAACACTTTAACCAGAGTGACGGGAGAGCGGCATTTCAGAAAACGTGCTTATCTCGGCGAGAAAAAGCGATTTCGGCAATAAAATTTAAAACGCGTGTAAAACATAAACCAAACGATGAAATTGGTTATTTCTTCATGTATAATGATCAACTCGATACTCCCTAGCCCCCAACAGCCTTTTTTTTCATAACACTTTAACCAGAGTGACGGGAGAGCGGCATTTCAGAAAACGTGCTTATCTCGGCGAGAAAAAGCGATTTCGGCAATAAAATTTAAAACGCGTGTAAAACATAAACCAAACGATGAAATTGGTTATTTCTTCATGTATAATGATCAACTCGATACTCCCTAGCCCCCAACAGCCTTTTTTTTCATAACACTTTAACCAGAGTGACGGGAGAGCGGCATTTCAGAAAACGTGCTTATCTCGGCGAGAAAAAGCGATTTCGGCAATAAAATTTAAAACGCGTGTAAAACATAAACCAAACGATGAAATTGGTTATTTCTTCCTGTATAATGATCAACTCGATACTCCCTAGCCCCCAACAGCCTTTTTTTTCATAACACTTTAACCAGAGTGACGGGAGAGCGGCATTTCAGAAAACGTGCTTATCTCGGCGAGAAAAAGCGATTTCGGCAATAAAATTTAAAACGCGTGTAAAACATAAACCAAACGATGAAATTGGTTATTTCTTCATGTATAATGATCAACTCGATACTCCCTAGCCCCCAACAGCCTTTTTTTTCATAACACTTTAACCAGAGTGACGGGAGAGCGGCATTTCAGAAAACGTGCTTATCTCGGCGAGAAAAAGCGATTTCGGCAATAAAATTTAAAACGCGTGTAAAACATAAACCAAACGATGAAATTGGTTATTTCTTCATGTATAATGATCAACTCGATACTCCCTAGCCCCCAACAGCCTTTTTTTTCATAACACTTTAACCAGAGTGACGGGAGAGCAGCATTTCAGAAAACGTGCTTATCTCGGCGAGAAAAAGCGATTTCGGCAATAAAATTTAAAACGCGTGTAAAACATAAACCAAACGATGAAATTGGTTATTTCTTCATGTATAATGATCAACTCGATACTCCCTAGCCCCCAACAGCCTTTTTTTTCATAACACTTTAACCAGAGTGACGGGAGAGCGGCATTTCAGAAAACGTGCTTATCTCGGCGAGAAAAAGCGATTTCGGCAATAAAATTTAAAACGCGTGTAAAACATAAACCAAACGATGAAATTGGTTATTTCTTCATGTATAATGATCAACTCGATACTCCCTAGCCCCCAACAGCCTTTTTTTTCATAACACTTTAACCAGAGTGACGGGAGAGCGGCATTTCAGAAAACGTGCTTATCTCGGCGAGAAAAAGCGATTTCGGCAATAAAATTTAAAACGCGTGTAAAACATAAACCAAACGATGAAATTGGTTATTTCTTCATGTATAATGATCAACTCGATACTCCCTAGCCCCCAACAGCCTTTTTTTTCATAACACTTTAACCAGAGTGACGGGAGAGCGGCATTTCAGAAAACGTGCTTATCTCGGCAAGAAAAAGCGATTTCGGCAATAAAATTTAAAACGCGTGTAAAACATAAACCAAACGATGAAATTGGTTATTTCTTCATGTATAATGATCAACTCGATACTCCCTAGCCCCCAACAGCCTTTTTTTTCATAACACTTTAACCAGAGTGACGGGAGAGCGGCATTTCAGAAAACCTGCTTATCTCGGCGAGAAAAAGCGATTTCGGCAATAAAATTTAAAACGCGTGTAAAACATAAACCAAACGATGAAATTGGTTATTTCTTCATGTATAATGATCAACTCGATACTCCCTAGCCCCCAACAGCCTTTTTTTTCATAACACTTTAACCAGAGTGACGGGAGAGCGGCATTTCAGAAAACGTGCTTATCTCGGCGAGAAAAAGCGATTTCGGCAATAAAATTTAAAACGCGTGTAAAACATAAACCAAACGATGAAATTGGTTATTTCTTCATGTATAATGATCAACTCGATACTCCCTAGCCCCCAACAGCCTTTTTTTTCATAACACTTTAACCAGAGTGACGGGAGAGCGGCATTTCAGAAAACGTGCTTATCTCGGCGAGAAAAAGCGATTTCGGCAATAAAATTTAAAACGCGTGTAAAACATAAACCAAACGATGAAATTGGTTATTTCTTCATGTATAATGATCAACTCGATACTCCCTAGCCCCCAACAGCCTTTTTTTTTCATAACACTTTAACCAGAGTGACGGGAGAGCGGCATTTCAGAAAACGTGCTTATCTCGGCGAGAAAAAGCGATTTCGGCAATAAAATTTAAAACGCGTGTAAAACATAAACCAAACGATGAAATTGGTTATTTCTTCATGTATAATGATCAACTCGATACTCCCTAGCCCCCAACAGCCTTTTTTTTCATAACACTTTAACCAGAGTGACGGGAGAGCGGCATTTCAGAAAACGTGCTTATCTCGGCGAGAAAAAGCGATTTCGGCAATAAAATTTAAAACGCGTGTAAAACATAAACCAAACGATGAAATTGGTTATTTCTTCATGTATAATGATCAACTCGATACTCCCTAGCCCCCAACAGCCTTTTTTTTCATAACACTTTAACCAGAGTGACGGGAGAGCGGCATTTCAGAAAACGTGCTTATCTCGGCGAGAAAAAGCGATTTCGGCAATAAAATTTAAAACGCGTGTAAAACATAAACCAAACGATGAAATTGGTTATTTCTTCATGTATAATGATCAACTCGATACTCCCTAGCCCCCAACAGCCTTTTTTTTCATAACGCTTTAACCAGAGTGACGGGAGAGCGGCATTTCAGAAAACGTGCTTATCTCGGCGAGAAAAAGCGATTTCGGCAATAAAATTTAAAACGCGTGTAAAACATAAACCAAACGATGAAATTGGTTATTTCTTCATGTATAATGATCAACTCGATACTCCCTAGCCCCCAACAGCCTTTTTTTTCATAACACTTTAACCAGAGTGACGGGAGAGCGGCATTTCAGAAAACGTGCTTATCTCGGCGAGAATAAGCGATTTCGGCAATAAAATTTAAAACGCGTGTAAAACATAAACCAAACGATGAAATTGGTTATTTCTTCATGTATAATGATCAACTCGAGTCGAGCTCCAGGGAGAGAGGCTGATTTTTCGCTTTTTGAGGCCGACCGACGAACCGGCGCGGGGCGGACTCAAAAGCCCGCAGAGCCGTAGGCACTTAGAAAAGTTTCGCCTTTGGCTGTGAGCTCCAGGGGGAGAGGCTGGTTTTGCGTTATTTTAGGCCGGCTGGAGAACCGGCGCGGGTCGGACGCACAATCCCCGCAGAGCCGTGGGCACTTAGAAAATTTTTGCCAAGTTGGCTCTGAGCGCCTGGTACCTAATATGGAAGTATAGAGGCCGACTTTCGGGCAAGATCACGCCGCGTTAGGCTTCCAGGACCCCGGCTAAGCAATTTTACCGGGCCGCCCGGTTCTTTTTTTGAACCAGCCCGGTTCTTTTTACACTTCCAGCTGGAGCTCAGCAGCGGCTTTTTGCGCAAGATCACGCCGGGTTAGGCTTCCAGGACCTCGGCTAAGCAATTCTACCGGGCCGCCCGGTTCTTTTTTTGAACCAGCCCGGTTCTTTTTACACTTCCAGCTGGAGCTCACGAGCGGCTTTTTGGACAAGATCACGCCGTGTTAGGCTTCCAGAGCCCCGTCTAAGCAATTTTACCGGCCCGCCCGGTTCTTTTTTTTAACCAGCCCGGTTCTTTTTACACTTCCAGCTGGAGCTCAGCAGCGGGTTTTTGGACAAGATCACGCCGTGTTAGGCTTCCAGAGCCCCGGCTAAGCAATTTTACAGGGTCGCCCGGTTCTTTTTTTTAACCAGCCCGGTTTTTTTTACACTTCCAGCTAGAGCTCAGCAGCAGCTTTTTGCACAGTATCACGCCGGGTTAGGCTTCCAGAGCCCCGGCTAAGCAATTTTACCGGGCCGCCCGGTTCTTTTTTTTAACCAGCCCGGTTCTTTTTACACTTCCAGCTGGAGCTCAGCAGCGGCTTTTTGGACAAGATCACGCCGTGTTAGGCTTCCAGAGCCCCGGCTAAGCAATTTTACTGGGTCGCCCGGTTCTTTTTTTTAACCAGCCCGGTTCTTTTTACACTTCCAGCTGGAGCTCAGCAGCGGCTTTTTGGACAAGATCACGCCGTGTTAGGCTTCCAGAGCCCCGGCTAAGCAATTTTACCGGGTCGCCCGGTTCTTTTTTTAACCAGCCCGGTTCTTTTTACACTTCGAGCTGGAGCTCAGCATCGTGTAAAACATAAACCAAACGATGAAATTGGTTATTTCTTCATGTATAATGATCAACTCGATACTCCCTAGCCCCCAACAGCCTTTTTTTTCATAACACTTTAACCAGAGTGACGGGAGAGCGGCATTTCAGAAAACGTGCTTATCTCGGCGAGAAAAAGCGATTTCGGCAATAAAATTTAAAACGCGTGTAAAACATAAACCAAACGATGAAATTGGTTATTTCTTCATGTATAATGATCAACTCGATACTCCCTAGCCCCCAACAGCCTTTTTTTCATAACACTTTAACCAGAGTGACGGGAGAGCGGCATTTCAGAAAACGTGCTTATCTCGGCGAGAAAAAGCGATTTCGGCAATAAAATTTAAAACGCGTGTAAAACATAAACCAAACGATGAAATTGGTTATTTCTTCATGTATAATGATCAACTCGATACTCCCTATCCCCCAACACCCTTTTTTTTCATAACACTTTAACCAGAGTGACGGGAGAGCGGCATTTCAGAAAACGTGCTTATCTCGGCGAGAAAAAGCGATTTCGGCAATAAAATTTAAAACGCGTGTAAAACATAAACCAAACGATGAAATTGGTTATTTCTTCATGTATAATGATCAACTCGATACTCCCTAGCCCCCAACAGCCTTTTTTTTCATAACACTTTAACCAGAGTGACGGGAGAGCGGCATTTCAGAAAACGTGCTTATCTCGGCGAGAAAAAGCGATTTCGGCAATAAAATTTAAAACGCGTGTAAAACATAAACCAAACGATGAAATTGGTTATTTCTTCATGTATAATGATCAACTCGATACTCCCTAGCCCCCAACAGCCTTTTTTTTCATAACACTTTAACCAGAGTGACGGGAGAGCGGCATTTCAGAAAACGTGCTTATCTCGGCGAGAAAAAGCGATTTCGGCAATAAAATTTAAAACGCGTGTAAAACATAAACCAAACGATGAAATTGGTTATTTCTTCATGTATAATGATCAACTCGATACTCCCTAGCCCCCAACAGCCTTTTTTTTCATAACACTTTAACCAGAGTGACGGGAGAGCGGCATTTCAGAAAACGTGCTTATCTCGGCGAGAAAAAGCGATTTCGGCAATAAAATTTAAAACGCGTGTAAAACATAAACCAAACGATGAAATTGGTTATTTCTTCCTGTATAATGATCAACTCGATACTCCCTAGCCCCCAACAGCCTTTTTTTTCATAACACTTTAACCAGAGTGACGGGAGAGCGGCATTTCAGAAAACGTGCTTATCTCGGCGAGAAAAAGCGATTTCGGCAATAAAATTTAAAACGCGTGTAAAACATAAACCAAACGATGAAATTGGTTATTTCTTCATGTATAATGATCAACTCGATACTCCCTAGCCCCCAACAGCCTTTTTTTTCATAACACTTTAACCAGAGTGACGGGAGAGCGGCATTTCAGAAAACGTGCTTATCTCGGCGAGAAAAAGCGATTTCGGCAATAAAATTTAAAACGCGTGTAAAACATAAACCAAACGATGAAATTGGTTATTTCTTCATGTATAATGATCAACTCGATACTCCCTAGCCCCCAACAGCCTTTTTTTTCATAACACTTTAACCAGAGTGACGGGAGAGCGGCATTTCAGAAAACGTGCTTATCTCGGCGAGAAAAAGCGATTTCGGCAATAAAATTTAAAACACGTGTAAAACATAAACCAAACGATGAAATTGGTTATTTCTTCATGTATAATGATCAACTCGATACTCCCTAGCCCCCAACAGCCTTTTTTTTCATAACACTTTAACCAGAGTGACGGGAGAGCGGCATTTCAGAAAACGTGCTTATCTCGGCGAGAAAAAGCGATTTCGGCAATAAAATTTAAAACGCGTGTAAAACATAAACCAAACGATGAAATTGGTTATTTCTTCATGTATAATGATCAACTCGATACTCCCTAGCCCCCAACAGCCTTTTTTTTCATAACACTTTAACCAGAGTGACGGGAGAGCGGCATTTCAGAAAACGTGTTATCTCGGTGAGAAAAAGCGATTTCGGCAATAAAATTTAAAACGCGTGTAAAACATAAACCAAACGATGAAATTGGTTATTTCTTCATGTATAATGATCAACTCGATACTCCCTAGCCCCCAACAGCCTTTTTTTTCATAACACTTTAACCAGAGTGACGGGAGAGCGGCATTTCAGAAAACGTGCTTATCTCGGCGAGAAAAAGCGATTTCGGCAATAAAATTTAAAACGCGTGTAAAACATAAACCAAACGATGAAATTGGTTATTTCTTCATGTATAATGATCAACTCGATACTCCCTAGCCCCCAACAGCCTTTTTTTTCATAACACTTTAACCAGAGTGACGGGAGAGCGGCATTTCAGAAAACGTGCTTATCTCGGCGAGAAAAAGCGATTTCGGCAATAAAATTTAAAACGCGTGTAAAACATAAACCAAACGATGAAATTGGTTATTTCTTCATGTATAATGATCAACTCGATACTCCCTAGCCCCCAACAGCCTTTTTTTTCATAACACTTTAACCAGAGTGACGGGAGAGCGGCATTTCAGAAAACGTGCTTATCTCGGCGAGAAAAAGCGATTTCGGCAATAAAATTTAAAACGCGTGTAAAACATAAACCAAACGATGAAATTGGTTATTTCTTCATGTATAATGATCAACTCGATACTCCCTAGCCCCCAACAGCCTTTTTTTTCATAACACTTTAACCAGAGTGACGGGAGAGCGGCATTTCAGAAAACGTGCTTATCTCGGCGAGAAAAAGCGATTTCGGCAATAAAATTTAAAACGCGTGTAAAACATAAACCAAACGATGAAATTGGTTATTTCTTCATGTATAATGATCAACTCGATACTCCCTAGCCCCCAACAGCCTTTTTTTTCATAACACTTTAACCAGAGTGACGGGAGAGCGGCATTTCAGAAAACGTGCTTATCTCGGCGAGAAAAAGCGATTTCGGCAATAAAATTTAAAACGCGTGTAAAACATAAACCAAACGATGAAATTGGTTATTTCTTCATGTATAATGATCAACTCGATACTCCCTAGCCCCCAACAGCCTTTTTTTTCATAACACTTTAACCAGAGTGACGGGAGAGCGGCATTTCAGAAAACGTGTTATCTCGGCGAGAAAAAGCGATTTCGGCAATAAAATTTAAAACGCGTGTAAAACATAAACCAAACGATGAAATTGGTTATTTCTTCATGTATAATGATCAACTCGATACTCCCTAGCCCCCAACAGCCTTTTTTTTCATAACACTTTAACCAGAGTGACGGGAGAGCGGCATTTCAGAAAACGTGCTTATCTCGGCGAGAAAAAGCGATTTCGGCAATAAAATTTAAAACGCGTGTAAAACATAAACCAAACGATGAAATTGGTTATTTCTTCATGTATAATGATCAACTCGATACTCCCTAGCCCCCAACAGCCTTTTTTTTCATAACACTTTAACCAGAGTGACGGGAGAGCAGCATTTCAGAAAACGTGCTTATCTCGGCGAGAAAAAGCGATTTCGGCAATAAAATTTAAAACGCGTGTAAAACATAAACCAAACGATGAAATTGGTTATTTCTTCATGTATAATGATCAACTCGATACTCCCTAGCCCCCAACAGCCTTTTTTTTCATAACACTTTAACCAGAGTGACGGGAGAGCGGCATTTCAGAAAACGTGCTTATCTCGGCGAGAAAAAGCGATTTCGGCAATAAAATTTAAAACGCGTGTAAAACATAAACCAAACGATGAAATTGGTTATTTCTTCATGTATAATGATCAACTCGATACTCCCTAGCCCCCAACAGCCTTTTTTTTCATAACACTTTAACCAGAGTGACGGGAGAGCGGCATTTCAGAAAACGTGCTTATCTCGGCGAGAAAAAGCGATTTCGGCAATAAAATTTAAAACGCGTGTAAAACATAAACCAAACGATGAAATTGGTTATTTCTTCATGTATAATGATCAACTCGATACTCCCTAGCCCCCAACAGCCTTTTTTTTCATAACACTTTAACCAGAGTGACGGGAGAGCGGCATTTCAGAAAACGTGCTTATCTCGGCGAGAAAAAGCGATTTCGGCAATAAAATTTAAAACGCGTGTAAAACATAAACCAAACGATGAAATTGGTTATTTCTTTATGTATAATGATCAACTCGATACTCCCTAGCCCCCAACAGCCTTTTTTTTCATAACACTTTAACCAGAGTGACGGGAGAGCGGCATTTCAGAAAACGTGCTTATCTCGGCGAGAAAAAGCGATTTCGGCAATAAAATTTAAAACGCGTGTAAAACATAAACCAAACGATGAAATTGGTTATTTCTTCATGTATAATGATCAACTCGATACTCCCTAGCCCCCAACAGCCTTTTTTTTCATAACACTTTAACCAGAGTGACGGGAGAGCGGCATTTCAGAAAACGTGCTTATCTCGGCGAGAAAAAGCGATTTCGGCAATAAAATTTAAAACGCGTGTAAAACATAAACCAAACGATGAAATTGGTTATTTCTTCATGTATAATGATCAACTCGATACTCCCTAGCCCCCAACAGCCTTTTTTTTTCATAACACTTTAACCAGAGTGACGGGAGAGCGGCATTTCAGAAAACGTGCTTATCTCGGCGAGAAAAAGCGATTTCGGCAATAAAATTTAAAACGCGTGTAAAACATAAACCAAACGATGAAATTGGTTATTTCTTCATGTATAATGATCAACTCGATACTCCCTAGCCCCCAACAGCCTTTTTTTTCATAACACTTTAACCAGAGTGACGGGAGAGCGGCATTTCAGAAAACGTGCTTATCTCGGCGAGAAAAAGCGATTTCGGCAATAAAATTTAAAACGCGTGTAAAACATAAACCAAACGATGAAATTGGTTATTTCTTCATGTATAATGATCAACTCGATACTCCCTAGCCCCCAACAGCCTTTTTTTTCATAACACTTTAACCAGAGTGACGGGAGAGCGGCATTTCAGAAAACGTGCTTATCTCGGCGAGAAAAAGCGATTTCGGCAATAAAATTTAAAACGCGTGTAAAACATAAACCAAACGATGAAATTGGTTATTTCTTCATGTATAATGATCAACTCGATACTCCCTAGCCCCCAACAGCCTTTTTTTTCATAACACTTTAACCAGAGTGACGGGAGAGCGGCATTTCAGAAAACGTGCTTATCTCGGCGAGAAAAAGCGATTTCGGCAATAAAATTTAAAACGCGTGTAAAACATAAACCAAACGATGAAATTGGTTATTTCTTCATGTATAATGATCAACTCGATACTCCCTAGCCCCCAACAGCCTTTTTTTTCATAACACTTTAACCAGAGTGACGGGAGAGCGGCATTTCAGAAAACGTGCTTATCTCGGCGAGAAAAAGCGATTTCGGCAATAAAATTTAAAACGCGTGTAAAACATAAACCAAACGATGAAATTGGTTATTTCTTCATGTATAATGATCAACTCGATACTCCCTAGCCCCCAACAGCCTTTTTTTTCGTAACACTTTAACCAGAGTGACGGGAGAGCGGCATTTCAGAAAACGTGCTTATCTCGGCGAGAAAAAGCGATTTCGGCAATAAAATTTAAAACGCGTGTAAAACATAAACCAAACGATGAAATTGGTTATTTCTTCATGTATAATGATCAACTCGATACTCCCTAGCCCCCAACAGCCTTTTTTTTCATAACACTTTAACCAGAGTGACGGGAGAGCGGCATTTCAGAAAACGTGCTTATCTCGGCGAGAAAAAGCGATTTCGGCAATAAAATTTAAAACGCGTGTAAAACATAAACCAAACGATGAAATTGGTTATTTCTTCATGTATAATGATCAACTCGATACTCCCTAGCCCCCAACAGCCTTTTTTTTCATAACACTTTAACCAGAGTGACTGGAGAGCGGCATTTCAGAAAACGTGCTTATCTCGGCGAGAAAAAGCGATTTCGGCAATAAAATTTAAAACGCGTGTAAAACATAAACCAAACGATGAAATTGGTTATTTCTTCATGTATAATGATCAACTCGATACTCCCTAGCCCCCAACAGCCTTTTTTTTCATAACACTTTAACCAGAGTGACGGGAGAGCGGCATTTCAGAAAACGTGCTTATCTCGGCGAGAAAAAGCGATTTCGGCAATAAAATTTAAAACGCGTGTAAAACATAAACCAAACGATGAAATTGGTTATTTCTTCATGTATAATGATCAACTCGATACTCCCTAGCCCCCAACAGCCTTTTTTTTCATAACACTTTAACCAGAGTGACGGGAGAGCGGCATTTCAGAAAACGTGCTTATCTCGGCGAGAAAAAGCGATTTCGGCAATAAAATTTAAAACGCGTGTAAAACATAAACCAAACGATGAAATTGGTTATTTCTTCATGTATAATGATCAACTCGATACTCCCTAGCCCCCAACAGCCTTTTTTTTCATAACACTTTAACCAGAGTGACGGGAGAGCGGCATTTCAGAAAACGTGCTTATCTCGGCGAGAAAAAGCGATTTCGGCAATAAAATTTAAAACGCGTGTAAAACATAAACCAAACGATGAAATTGGTTATTTCTTCATGTATAATGATCAACTCGATACTCCCTAGCCCCCAACAGCCTTTTTTTTCATAACACTTTAACCAGAGTGACGGGAGAGCGGCATTTCAGAAAACGTGCTTATCTCGGTGAGAAAAAGCGATTTCGGCAATAAAATTTAAAACGCGTGTAAAACATAAACCAAACGATGAAATTGGTTATTTCTTCATGTATAATGATCAACTCGATACTCCCTAGCCCCCAACAGCCTTTTTTTTTCATAACACTTTAACCAGAGTGACGGGAGAGCGGCATTTCAGAAAACGTGCTTATCTCGGCGAGAAAAAGCGATTTCGGCAATAAAATTTAAAACGCGTGTAAAACATAAACCAAACGATGAAATTGGTTATTTCTTCATGTATAATGATCAACTCGATACTCCCTAGCCCCCAACAGCCTTTTTTTTCATAACACTTTAACCAGAGTGACGGGAGAGCGGCATTTCAGAAAACGTGCTTATCTCGGCGAGAAAAAGCGATTTCGGCAATAAAATTTAAAACGCGTGTAAAACATAAACCAAACGATGAAATTGGTTATTTCTTCATGTATAATGATCAACTCGATACTCCCTAGCCCCCAACAGCCTTTTTTTTCATAACACTTTAACCAGAGTGACGGGAGAGCGGCATTTCAGAAAACGTGCTTATCTCGGCGAGAAAAAGCGATTTCGGCAATAAAATTTAAAACGCGTGTAAAACATAAACCAAACGATGAAATTGGTTATTTCTTCATGTATAATGATCAACTCGATACTCCCTAGCCCCCAACAGCCTTTTTTTTCATAACACTTTAACCAGAGTGACGGGAGAGCGGCATTTCAGAAAACGTGCTTATCTCGGCGAGAAAAAGCGATTTCGGCAATAAAATTTAAAACGCGTGTAAAACATAAACCAAACGATGAAATTGGTTATTTCTTCATGTATAATGATCAACTCGATACTCCCTAGCCCCCAACAGCCTTTTTTTTCATAACACTTTAACCAGAGTGACGGGAGAGCGGCATTTCAGAAAACGTGCTTATCTCGGCGAGAAAAAGCGATTTCGGCAATAAAATTTAAAACGCGTGTAAAACATAAACCAAACGATGAAATTGGTTATTTCTTCATGTATAATGATCAACTCGATACTCCCTAGCCCCCAACAGCCTTTTTTTTCATAACACTTTAACCAGAGTGACGGGAGAGCGGCATTTCAGAAAACGTGCTTATCTCGGCGAGAAAAAGCGATTATGGCAATAAAATTTAAAACGCGTGTAAAACATAAACCAAACGATGAAATTGGATATTTCTTCATGTATAATGATCAACTCGATACTCCCTAGCCCCCAACAGCCTTTTTTTTCATAACACTTTAACCAGAGTGACGGGAGAGCGGCATTTCAGAAAACGTGCTTATCTCGGCGAGAAAAAGCGATTTCGGCAATAAAATTTAAAACGCGTGTAAAACATAAACCAAACGATGAAATTGGTTATTTCTTCATGTATAATGATCAACTCGATACTCCCTAGCCCCCAACAGCCTTTTTTTTCATAACACTTTAACCAGAGTGACGGGAGAGCGGCATTTCAGAAAACGTGCTTATCTCGGCGAGAAAAAGCGATTTCGGCAATAAAATTTAAAACGCGTGTAAAACATAAACCAAACGATGAAATTGGTTATTTCTTCATGTATAATGATCAACTCGATACTCCCTAGCCCCCAACAGCCTTTTTTTTCATAACACTTTAACCAGAGTGACGGGAGAGCGGCATTTCAGAAAACGTGCTTATCTCAGCGAGAAAAAGCGATTTCGGCAATAAAATTTAAAACTCGTGTAAAACATAAACCAAACGATGAAATTGGTTATTTCTTCATGTATAATGATCAACTCGATACTCCCTAGCCCCCAACAGCCTTTTTTTTCATAACACTTTAACCAGAGTGACGGGAGAGCGGCATTTCAGAAAACGTGCTTATCTCGGCGAGAAAAAGCGATTTCGGCAATTAAATTTAAAACGCGTGTAAAACATAAACCAAACGATGAAATTGCTTATTTCTTCATGTATAATGATCAACTCGATACTCCCTAGCCCCCAACAGCCTTTTTTTTTCATAACACTTTAACCAGAGTGACGGGAGAGCGGCATTTCAGAAAACGTGCTTATCTCGGCGAGAAAAAGCGATTTTGGCAATAAAATTTAAAACGCGTGTAAAAAATAAACCAAACGATGAAATTGGTTATTTCTTCATGTATAATGATCAACTCGATACTCCCTAGCCCCCAACAGCCTTTTTTTTTCATAACACTTTAACCAGAGTGACGGGAGAGCGGCATTTCAGAAAACGTGCTTATCTCGGCGAGAAAAAGCGATTTCGGCAATAAAATTTAAAACGCGTGTAAAACATAAAACAAACGATGAAATTGGTTATTTCTTCATGTATAATGATCAACTCGATACTCCCTAGCCCCCAACAGCCTTTTTTTTCATAACACTTTAACCAGAGTGACGGGAGAGCGGCATTTCAGAAAACGTGCTTATCTCGGCGAGAAAAAGCGATTTCGGCAATAAAATTTAAAACGCGTGTAAAACATAAACCAAACGATGAAATTGGTTATTTCTTTATGTATAATGATCAACTCGATACTCCCTAGCCCCCAACAGCCTTTTTTTTCATAACACTTTAACCAGAGTGACGGGAGAGCGGCATTTCAGAAAACGTGCTTATCTCGGCGAGAAAAAGCGATTTCGGCAATAAAATTTAAAACGCGTGTAAAACATAAACCAAACGATGAAATTGGTTATTTCTTCATGTATAATGATCAACTCGAGTCGAGCTCCAGGGAGAGAGGCTGATTTTTCGCTTTTTGAGGCCGACCGACGAACCGGCGCGGGGCGGACTCAAAAGCCCGCAGAGCCGTAGGCACTTAGAAAAGTTTCGCCTTTGGCTGTGAGCTCCAGGGGGAGAGGCTGGTTTTGCGTTATTTTAGGCCGGCTGGAGAACCGGCGCGGGTCGGACGCACAATCCCCGCAGAGCCGTGGGCACTTAGAACATTTTTGCCAAGTTGGCTCTGAGCGCCTGGTACCTAATATGGAAGTATAGAGGCCGACTTTCGGGCAAGATCACGCCGCGTTAGGCTTCCAGGACCCCGGCTAAGCAATTTTACCGGGCCGCCCGGTTCTTTTTTTGAACCAGCCCGGTTCTTTTTACACTTCCAGCTGGAGCTCAGCAGCGGCTTTTTGCGCAAGATCACGCCGGGTTAGGCTTCCAGGACATCGGCTAAGCAATTCTACCGGGCCGCCCGGTTCTTTTTTTGAACCAGCCCGGTTCTTTTTACACTTCCAGCTGGAGCTCACGAGCGGCTTTTTGGACAAGATCACGCCGTGTTAGGCTTCCAGAGCCCCGGCTAAGCAATTTTACCGGCCCGCCCGGTTCTTTTTTTTAACCAGCCCGGTTCTTTTTACACTTCCAGCTGGAGCTCAGCAGCGGGTTTTTGGACAAGATCACGCCGTGTTAGGCTTCCAGAGCCCCGGCTAAGCAATTTTACAGGGTCGCCCGGTTCCTTTTTTTAACCAGCCCGGTTTTTTTCACACTTCCAGCTGGAGCTCAGCAGCGGCTTTTTGCACAGTATCACGCCGGGTTAGGCTTCCAGAGCCCCGGCTAAGCAATTTTACCGGGCCGCCCGGTTCTTTTTTTTAACCAGCCCGGTTCTTTTTACACTTCCAGCTGGAGCTCAGCAGCGGCTTTTTGGACAAGATCACGCCGTGTTAGGCTTCCAGAGCCCCGGCTAAGCAATTTTACCGGGTCGCCCGGTTCTTTTTTTTAACCAGCCCGGTTCTTTTTACACTTCCAGCTGGAGCTCAGCAGCGGCTTTTTGGACAAGATCACGCCGTGTTAGGCTTCCAGAGCCACGGCTAAGCAATTTTACCGGGTCGCCCGGTTCTTTTTTTAACCAGCCCGGTTCTTTTTACACTTCCAGCTGGAGCTCAGCATCGTGTAAAACATAAACCAAACGATGAAATTGGTTATTTCTTCATGTATAATGATCAACTCGATACTCCCTAGCCCCCAACAGCCTTTTTTTTCATAACACTTTAACCAGAGTGACAAGAGAGCGGTATTTCAGAAAACGTGCTTATCTCGGCGAGAAAAAGCGATTTCGGCAATAAAATTTAAAACGCGTGTAAAACATAAATCAAACGATGAAATTGGTTATTTCTTTATGTATAATGATCAACTCGATACTCCCTAGCCCCCAACAGCCTTTTTTTTCATAACACTTTAACCAGAGTGACGGGAGAGCGGCATTTCAGAAAACGTGCTTATCTCGGCGAGAAAAAGCGATTTCGGCAATAAAATTTAAAACGCGTGTAAAACATAAACCAAACGATGAAATTGGTTATTTCTTCATGTATAATGATCAACTCGATACTCCCTAGCCCCCAACAGCCTTTTTTTTTCATAACACTTTAACCAGAGTGACGGGAGAGCGGCATTTCAGAAAACGTGCTTATCTCGGCGAGAAAAAGCGATTTCGGCAATAAAATTTAAAACGCGTGTAAAACATAAACCAAACGATGAAATTGGTTATTTCTTCATGTATAATGATCAACTCGATACTCCCTAGCCCCCAACAGCCTTTTTTTTCATAACACTTTAACCAGAGTGACGGGAGAGCGGCATTTCAGAAAACGTGCTTATCTCGGCGAGAAAAAGCGATTTCGGCAATAAAATTTAAAACGCGTGTAAAACATAAACCAAACGATGAAATTGGTTATTTCTTCATGTATAATGATCAACTCGATACTCCCTAGCCCCCAACAGCCTTTTTTTTCATAACACTTTAACCAGAGTGACGGGAGAGCGGCATTTCAGAAAACGTGCTTATCTCGGCGAGAAAAAGCGATTTCGGCAATAAAATTTAAAACGCGTGTAAAACATAAACCAAACGATGAAATTGGTTATTTCTTCATGTATAATGATCAACTCGATACTCCCTAGCCCCCAACAGCCTTTTTTTTCATAACACTTTAACCAGAGTGACGGGAGAGCGGCATTTCAGAAAACGTGCTTATCTCGGCGAGAAAAAGCGATTTCGGCAATAAAATTTAAAACGCGTGTAAAACATAAACCAAACGATGAAATTGGTTATTTCTTCATGTATAATGATCAACTCGATACTCCCTAGCCCCCAACAGCCTTTTTTTTCATAACACTTTAACCAGAGTGACGGGAGAGCGGCATTTCAGAAAACGTGCTTATCTCGGCGAGAAAAAGCGATTTCGGCAATAAAATTTAAAACGCGTGTAAAACATAAACCAAACGATGAAATTGGTTATTTCTTCATGTATAATGATCAACTCGATACTCCCTAGCCCCCAACAGCCTTTTTTTCATAACACTTTAACCAGAGTGACGGGAGAGCGGCATTTCAGAAAACGTGCTTATCTCGGCGAGAAAAAGCGATTTCGGCAATAAAATTTAAAACGCGTGTAAAACATAAACCAAACGATGAAATTGGTTATTTCTTCATGTATAATGATCAACTCGATACTCCCTAGCCCCCAACAGCCTTTTTTTTCATAACACTTTAACCAGAGTGACGGGAGAGCGGCATTTCAGAAAACGTGCTTATCTCGGCGAGAAAAAGCGATTATGGCAATAAAATTTAAAACGCGTGTAAAACATAAACCAAACGATGAAATTGGTTATTTCTTCATGTATAATGATCAACTCGATACTCCCTAGCCCCCAACAGCCTTTTTTTTCATAACACTTTAACCAGAGTGACGGGAGAGCGGCATTTCAGAAAACGTGCTTATCTCGGCGAGAAAAAGCGATTTCGGCAATAAAATTTAAAACGCGTGTAAAACATAAACCAAACGATGAAATTGGTTATTTCTTCATGTATAATGATCAACTCGATACTCCCTAGCCCCCAACAGCCTTTTTTTTCATAACACTTTAACCAGAGTGACGGGAGAGCGGCATTTCAGAAAACGTGCTTATCTCGGCGAGAAAAAGCGATTTCGGCAATAAAATTTAAAACGCGTGTAAAACATAAACCAAACGATGAAATTGGTTATTTCTTCATGTATAATGATCAACTCGATACTCCCTAGCCCCCAACAGCCTTTTTTTTCATAACACTTTAACCAGAGTGACGGGAGAGCGGCATTTCAGAAAACGTGCTTATCTCGGCGAGAAAAAGCGATTTCGGCAATAAAATTTAAAACGCGTGTAAAACATAAACCAAACGATGAAATTGGTTATTTCTTCATGTATAATGATCAACTCGATACTCCCTAGCCCCCAACAGCCTTTTTTTTCATAACACTTTAACCAGAGTGACGGGAGAGCGGCATTTCAGAAAACGTGCTTATCTCGGCGAGAAAAAGCGATTTCGGCAATAAAATTTAAAACGCGTGTAAAACATAAACCAAACGATGAAATTGGTTATTTCTTCATGTATAATGATCAACTCGATACTCCCTAGCCCCCAACAGCCTTTTTTTTCATAACACTTTAACCAGAGTGACGGGAGAGCGGCATTTCAGAAAACGTGCTTATCTCGGCGAGAAAAAGCGATTTCGGCAATAAAATTTAAAACGCGTGTAAAACATAAACCAAACGATGAAATTGGTTATTTCTTCATGTATAATGATCAACTCGATACTCCCTAGCCCCCAACAGCCTTTTTTTTCATAACACTTTAACCAGAGTGACGGGAGAGCGGCATTTCAGAAAACGTGCTTATCTCGGCGAGAAAAAGCGATTTCGGCAATAAAATTTAAAACGCGTGTAAAACATAAACCAAACGATGAAATTGGTTATTTCTTCATGTATAATGATCAACTCGATACTCCCTAGCCCCCAACAGCCTTTTTTTTCATAACACTTTAACCAGAGTGACGGGAGAGCGGCATTTCAGAAAACGTGCTTATCTCGGCGAGAAAAAGCGATTTCGGCAATAAAATTTAAAACGCGTGTAAAACATAAACCAAACGATGAAATTGGTTATTTCTTCATGTATAATGATCAACTCGATACTCCCTAGCCCCCAACAGCCTTTTTTTTCATAACACTTTAACCAGAGTGACGGGAGAGCGGCATTTCAGAAAACGTGCTTATCTCGGCGAGAAAAAGCGATTTCGGCAATAAAATTTAAAACGCGTGTAAAACATAAACCAAACGATGAAATTGGTTATTTCTTCATGTATAATGATCAACTCGATACTCCCTAGCCCCCAACAGCCTTTTTTTTCATAACACTTTAACCAGAGTGACGGGAGAGCGGCATTTCAGAAAACGTGCTTATCTCGGCGAGAAAAAGCGATTTCGGCAATAAAATTTAAAACGCGTGTAAAACATAAACCAAACGATGAAATTGGTTATTTCTTCATGTATAATGATCAACTCGATACTCCCTAGCCCCCAACAGCCTTTTTTTTCATAACACTTTAACCAGAGTGACGGGAGAGCGGCATTTCAGAAAACGTGCTTATCTCGGCGAGAAAAAGCGATTTCGGCAATAAAATTTAAAACGCGTGTAAAACATAAACCAAACGATGAAATTGGTTATTTCTTCATGTATAATGATCAACTCGATACTCCCTAGCCCCCAACAGCCTTTTTTTTCATAACACTTTAACCAGAGTGACGGGAGAGCGGCATTTCAGAAAACGTGCTTATCTCGGCGAGAAAAAGCGATTTCGGCAATAAAATTTAAAACGCGTGTAAAACATAAACCAAACGATGAAATTGGTTATTTCTTCATGTATAATGATCAACTCGATACTCCCTAGCCCCCAACAGCCTTTTTTTTCATAACACTTTAACCAGAGTGACGGGAGAGCGGCATTTCAGAAAACGTGCTTATCTCGGCGAGAAAAAGCGATTTCGGCAATAAAATTTAAAACGCGTGTAAAACATAAACCAAACGATGAAATTGGTTATTTCTTCATGTATAATGATCAACTCGATACTCCCTAGCCCCCAACAGCCTTTTTTTTCATAACACTTTAACCAGAGTGACGGGAGAGCGGCATTTCAGAAAACGTGCTTATCTCGGCGAGAAAAAGCGATTTCGGCAATAAAATTTAAAACGCGTGTAAAACATAAACCAAACGATGAAATTGGTTATTTCTTCATGTATAATGATCAACTCGATACTCCCTAGCCCCCAACAGCCTTTTTTTTCATAACACTTTAACCAGAGTGACGGGAGAGCGGCATTTCAGAAAACGTGCTTATCTCGGCGAGAAAAAGCGATTTCGGCAATAAAATTTAAAACGCGTGTAAAACATAAACCAAACGATGAAATTGGTTATTTCTTCATGTATAATGATCAACTCGATACTCCCTAGCCCCCAACAGCCTTTTTTTTCATAACACTTTAACCAGAGTGACGGGAGAGCGGCATTTCAGAAAACGTGCTTATCTCGGTGAGAAAAAGCGATTTCGGCAATAAAATTTAAAACGCGTGTAAAACATAAACCAAACGATGAAATTGGTTATTTCTTCATGTATAATGATCAACTCGATACTCCCTAGCCCCCAAACAGCCTTTTTTTTCATAACACTCTAACCAGAGTGACGGGAGAGCGGCATTTCAGAAAACGTGCTTATCTCGGCGAGAAAAAGCGATTTCGGCAATAAAATTTAAAACGCGTGTAAAACATAAACCAAACGATGAAATTGGTTATTTCTTCATGTATAATGATCAACTCGATACTCCCTAGCCCCCAACAGCCTTTTTTTTCATAACACTTTAACCAGAGTGACGGGAGAGCGGCATTTCAGAAAACGTGCTTATCTCGGCGAGAAAAAGCGATTATCGGCAATAAAATTTAAAACGCGTGTAAAACATAAACCAAACGATGAAATTGGTTATTTCTTCATGTATAATGATCAACTCGATACTCCCTAGCCCCCAACAGCCTTTTTTTTCATAACACTTTAACCAGAGTGACGGGAGAGCGGCATTTCAGAAAACGTGCTTATCTCGGCGAGAAAAAGCGATTTCGGCAATAAAATTTAAAACGCGTGTAAAACATAAACCAAACGATGAAATTGGTTATTTCTTCATGTATAATGATCAACTCGATACTCCCTAGCCCCCAACAGCCTTTTTTTTCATAACACTTTAACCAGAGTGACGGGAGAGCGGCATTTCAGAAAACGTGCTTATCTCGGCGAGAAAAAGCGATTTCGGCAATAAAATTTAAAACGCGTGTAAAACATAAACCAAACGATGAAATTGGTTATTTCTTCATGTATAATGATCAACTCGATACTCCCTAGCCCCCAACAGCCTTTTTTTTCATAACACTCTAACCAGAGTGACGGGAGAGCGGCATTTCAGAAAACGTGCTTATCTCGGCGAGAAAAAGCGATTTCGGCAATAAAATTTAAAACGCGTGTAAAACATAAACCAAACGATGAAATTGGTTATTTCTTCATGTATAATGATCAACTCGATACTCCCTAGCCCCCAACAGCCTTTTTTTTCATAACACTTTAACCAGAGTGACGGGAGAGCGGCATTTCAGAAAACGTGCTTATCTCGGCGAGAAAAAGCGATTTCGGCAATAAAATTTAAAACGCGTGTAAAACATAAACCAAACGATGAAATTGGTTATTTCTTCATGTATAATGATCAACTCGATACTCCCTAGCCCCCAACAGCCTTTTTTTTCATAACACTTTAACCAGAGTGACGGGAGAGCGGCATTTCAGAAAACGTGCTTATCTCGGCGAGAAAAAGCGATTTCGGCAATAAAATTTAAAACGCGTGTAAAACATAAACCAAACGATGAAATTGGTTATTTCTTCATGTATAATGATCAACTCGATACTCCCTAGCCCCCAACAGCCTTTTTTTTCATAACACTTTAACCAGAGTGACGGGAGAGCGGCATTTCAGAAAACGTGCTTATCTCGGCGAGAAAAAGCGATTTCGGCAATAAAATTTAAAACGCGTGTAAAACATAAACCAAACGATGAAATTGGTTATTTCTTCATGTATAATGATCAACTCGATACTCCCTAGCCCCCAACAGCCTTTTTTTTCATAACACTTTAACCAGAGTGACGGGAGAGCGGCATTTCAGAAAACGTGCTTATCTCGGCGAGAAAAAGCGATTTCGGCAATAAAATTTAAAACGCGTGTAAAACATAAACCAAACGATGAAATTGGTTATTTCTTCATGTATAATGATCAACTCGATACTCCCTAGCCCCCAACAGCCTTTTTTTTCATAACACTTTAACCAGAGTGACGGGAGAGCGGCATTTCAGAAAACGTGCTTATCTCGGCGAGAAAAAGCGATTTCGGCAATAAAATTTAAAACGCGTGTAAAACATAAACCAAACGATGAAATTGGTTATTTCTTCATGTATAATGATCAACTCGATACTCCCTAGCCCCCAACAGCCTTTTTTTTCATAACACTTTAACCAGAGTGACGGGAGAGCGGCATTTCAGAAAACGTGCTTATCTCGGCGAGAAAAAGCGATTTCGGCAATAAAATTTAAAACGCGTGTAAAACATAAACCAAACGATGAAATTGGTTATTTCTTCATGTATAATGATCAACTCGATACTCCCTAGCCCCCAACAGCCTTTTTTTTCATAACACTTTAACCAGAGTGACGGGAGAGCGGCATTTCAGAAAACGTGCTTATCTCGGCGAGAAAAAGCGATTTCGGCAATAAAATTTAAAACGCGTGTAAAACATAAACCAAACGATGAAATTGGTTATTTCTTCATGTATAATGATCAACTCGATACTCCCTAGCCCCCAACAGCCTTTTTTTTCATAACACTTTAACCAGAGTGACGGGAGAGCGGCATTTCAGAAAACGTGCTTATCTCGGCGAGAAAAAGCGATTTCGGCAATAAAATTTAAAACGCGTGTAAAACATAAACCAAACGATGAAATTGGTTATTTCTTCATGTATAATGATCAACTCGATACTCCCTAGCCCCCAACAGCCTTTTTTTTCATAACACTTTAACCAGAGTGACGGGAGAGCGGCATTTCAGAAAACGTGCTTATCTCGGCGAGAAAAAGCGATTTCGGCAATAAAATTTAAAACGCGTGTAAAACATAAACCAAACGATGAAATTGGTTATTTCTTCATGTATAATGATCAACTCGATACTCCCTAGCCCCCAACAGCCTTTTTTTTCATAACACTTTAACCAGAGTGACGGGAGAGCGGCATTTCAGAAAACGTGCTTATCTCGGCGAGAAAAAGCGATTTCGGCAATAAAATTTAAAACGCGTGTAAAACATAAACCAAACGATGAAATTGGTTATTTCTTCATGTATAATGATCAACTCGATACTCCCTAGCCCCCAACAGCCTTTTTTTTCATAACACTTTAACCAGAGTGACGGGAGAGCGGCATTTCAGAAAACGTGCTTATCTCGGCGAGAAAAAGCGATTTCGGCAATAAAATTTAAAACGCGTGTAAAACATAAACCAAACGATGAAATTGGTTATTTCTTCATGTATAATGATCAACTCGATACTCCCTAGCCCCCAACAGCCTTTTTTTTCATAACACTTTAACCAGAGTGACGGGAGAGCGGCATTTCAGAAAACGTGCTTATCTCGGCGAGAAAAAGCGATTTCGGCAATAAAATTTAAAACGCGTGTAAAACATAAACCAAACGATGAAATTGGTTATTTCTTCATGTATAATGATCAACTCGATACTCCCTAGCCCCCAACAGCCTTTTTTTTCATAACACTTTAACCAGAGTGACGGGAGAGCGGCATTTCAGAAAACGTGCTTATCTCGGCGAGAAAAAGCGATTTCGGCAATAAAATTTAAAACGCGTGTAAAACATAAACCAAACGATGAAATTGGTTATTTCTTCATGTATAATGATCAACTCGATACTCCCTAGCCCCCAACAGCCTTTTTTTTCATAACACTTTAACCAGAGTGACGGGAGAGCGGCATTTCAGAAAACGTGCTTATCTCGGCGAGAAAAAGCGATTTCGGCAATAAAATTTAAAACGCGTGTAAAACATAAACCAAACGATGAAATTGGTTATTTCTTCATGTATAATGATCAACTCGATACTCCCTAGCCCCCAACAGCCTTTTTTTTCATAACACTTTAACCAGAGTGACGGGAGAGCGGCATTTCAGAAAACGTGCTTATCTCGGCGAGAAAAAGCGATTTCGGCAATAAAATTTAAAACGCGTGTAAAACATAAACCAAACGATGAAATTGGTTATTTCTTCATGTATAATGATCAACTCGATACTCCCTAGCCCCCAACAGCCTTTTTTTTCATAACACTTTAACCAGAGTGACGGGAGAGCGGCATTTCAGAAAACGTGCTTATCTCGGCGAGAAAAAGCGATTTCGGCAATAAAATTTAAAACGCGTGTAAAACATAAACCAAACGATGAAATTGGTTATTTCTTCATGTATAATGATCAACTCGATACTCCCTAGCCCCCAACAGCCTTTTTTTTCATAACACTTTAACCAGAGTGACGGGAGAGCGGCATTTCAGAAAACGTGCTTATCTCGGCGAGAAAAAGCGATTTCGGCAATAAAATTTAAAACGCGTGTAAAACATAAACCAAACGATGAAATTGGTTATTTCTTCATGTATAATGATCAACTCGATACTCCCTAGCCCCCAACAGCCTTTTTTTTCATAACACTTTAACCAGAGTGACGGGAGAGCGGCATTTCAGAAAACGTGCTTATCTCGGCGAGAAAAAGCGATTTCGGCAATAAAATTTAAAACGCGTGTAAAACATAAACCAAACGATGAAATTGGTTATTTCTTCATGTATAATGATCAACTCGATACTCCCTAGCCCCCAACAGCCTTTTTTTTCATAACACTTTAACCAGAGTGACGGGAGAGCGGCATTTCAGAAAACGTGCTTATCTCGGCGAGAAAAAGCGATTTCGGCAATAAAATTTAAAACGCGTGTAAAACATAAACCAAACGATGAAATTGGTTATTTCTTCATGTATAATGATCAACTCGATACTCCCTAGCCCCCAACAGCCTTTTTTTTCATAACACTTTAACCAGAGTGACGGGAGAGCGGCATTTCAGAAAACGTGCTTATCTCGGCGAGAAAAAGCGATTTCGGCAATAAAATTTAAAACGCGTGTAAAACATAAACCAAACGATGAAATTGGTTATTTCTTCATGTATAATGATCAACTCGATACTCCCTAGCCCCCAACAGCCTTTTTTTTCATAACACTTTAACCAGAGTGACGGGAGAGCGGCATTTCAGAAAACGTGCTTATCTCGGCGAGAAAAAGCGATTTCGGCAATAAAATTTAAAACGCGTGTAAAACATAAACCAAACGATGAAATTGGTTATTTCTTCATGTATAATGATCAACTCGATACTCCCTAGCCCCCAACAGCCTTTTTTTTCATAACACTTTAACCAGAGTGACGGGAGAGCGGCATTTCAGAAAACGTGCTTATCTCGGCGAGAAAAAGCGATTTCGGCAATAAAATTTAAAACGCGTGTAAAACATAAACCAAACGATGAAATTGGTTATTTCTTCATGTATAATGATCAACTCGATACTCCCTAGCCCCCAACAGCCTTTTTTTTCATAACACTTTAACCAGAGTGACGGGAGAGCGGCATTTCAGAAAACGTGCTTATCTCGGCGAGAAAAAGCGATTTCGGCAATAAAATTTAAAACGCGTGTAAAACATAAACCAAACGATGAAATTGGTTATTTCTTCATGTATAATGATCAACTCGATACTCCCTAGCCCCCAACAGCCTTTTTTTTCATAACACTTTAACCAGAGTGACGGGAGAGCGGCATTTCAGAAAACGTGCTTATCTCGGCGAGAAAAAGCGATTTCGGCAATAAAATTTAAAACGCGTGTAAAACATAAACCAAACGATGAAATTGGTTATTTCTTCATGTATAATGATCAACTCGATACTCCCTAGCCCCCAACAGCCTTTTTTTTCATAACACTTTAACCAGAGTGACGGGAGAGCGGCATTTCAGAAAACGTGCTTATCTCGGCGAGAAAAAGCGATTTCGGCAATAAAATTTAAAACGCGTGTAAAACATATACCAAACGATGAAATTGGTTATTTCTTCATGTATAATGATCAACTCGATACTCCCTAGCCCCCAACAGCCTTTTTTTTCATAACACTTTAACCAGAGTGACGGGAGAGCGGCATTTCAGAAAACGTGCTTATCTCGGCGAGAAAAAGCGATTTCGGCAATAAAATTTAAAACGCGTGTAAAACATAAACCAAACGATGAAATTGGTTATTTCTTCATGTATAATGATCAACTCGATACTCCCTAGCCCCCAACAGCCTTTTTTTTCATAACACTTTAACCAGAGTGACGGGAGAGCGGCATTTCAGAAAACGTGCTTATCTCGGCGAGAAAAAGCGATTTCGGCAATAAAATTTAAAACGCGTGTAAAACATAAACCAAACGATGAAATTGGTTATTTCTTCATGTATAATGATCAACTCGATACTCCCTAGCCCCCAACAGCCTTTTTTTTCATAACACTTTAACCAGAGTGACGGGAGAGCGGCATTTCAGAAAACGTGCTTATCTCGGCGAGAAAAAGCGATTTCGGCAATAAAATTTAAAACGCGTGTAAAACATAAACCAAACGATGAAATTGGTTATTTCTTCATGTATAATGATCAACTCGATACTCCCTAGCCCCCAACAGCCTTTTTTTTCATAACACTTTAACCAGAGTGACGGGAGAGCGGCATTTCAGAAAACGTGCTTATCTCGGCGAGAAAAAGCGATTTCGGCAATAAAATTTAAAACGCGTGTAAAACATAAACCAAACGATGAAATTGGTTATTTCTTCATGTATAATGATCAACTCGATACTCCCTAGCCCCCAACAGCCTTTTTTTTCATAACACTTTAACCAGAGTGACGGGAGAGCGGCATTTCAGAAAACGTGCTTATCTCGGCGAGAAAAAGCGATTTCGGCAATAAAATTTAAAACGCGTGTAAAACATAAACCAAACGATGAAATTGGTTATTTCTTCATGTATAATGATCAACTCGATACTCCCTAGCCCCCAACAGCCTTTTTTTTCATAACACTTTAACCAGAGTGACGGGAGAGCGGCATTTCAGAAAACGTGCTTATCTCGGCGAGAAAAAGCGATTTCGGCAATAAAATTTAAAACGCGTGTAAAACATAAACCAAACGATGAAATTGGTTATTTCTTCATGTATAATGATCAACTCGATACTCCCTAGCCCCCAACAGCCTTTTTTTTCATAACACTTTAACCAGAGTGACGGGAGAGCGGCATTTCAGAAAACGTGCTTATCTCGGCGAGAAAAAGCGATTTCGGCAATAAAATTTAAAACGCGTGTAAAACATAAACCAAACGATGAAATTGGTTATTTCTTCATGTATAATGATCAACTCGATACTCCCTAGCCCCCAACAGCCTTTTTTTTCATAACACTTTAACCAGAGTGACGGGAGAGCGGCATTTCAGAAAACGTGCTTATCTCGGCGAGAAAAAGCGATTTCGGCAATAAAATTTAAAACGCGTGTAAAACATAAACCAAACGATGAAATTGGTTATTTCTTCATGTATAATGATCAACTCGATACTCCCTAGCCCCCAACAGCCTTTTTTTTCATAACACTTTAACCAGAGTGACGGGAGAGCGGCATTTCAGAAAACGTGCTTATCTCGGCGAGAAAAAGCGATTTCGGCAATAAAATTTAAAACGCGTGTAAAACATAAACCAAACGATGAAATTGGTTATTTCTTCATGTATAATGATCAACTCGATACTCCCTAGCCCCCAACAGCCTTTTTTTTCATAACACTTTAACCAGAGTGACGGGAGAGCGGCATTTCAGAAAACGTGCTTATCTCGGCGAGAAAAAGCGATTTCGGCAATAAAATTTAAAACGCGTGTAAAACATAAACCAAACGATGAAATTGGTTATTTCTTCATGTATAATGATCAACTCGATACTCCCTAGCCCCCAACAGCCTTTTTTTTCATAACACTTTAACCAGAGTGACGGGAGAGCGGCATTTCAGAAAACGTGCTTATCTCGGCGAGAAAAAGCGATTTCGGCAATAAAATTTAAAACGCGTGTAAAACATAAACCAAACGATGAAATTGGTTATTTCTTCATGTATAATGATCAACTCGATACTCCCTAGCCCCCAACAGCCTTTTTTTTCATAACACTTTAACCAGAGTGACGGGAGAGCGGCATTTCAGAAAACGTGCTTATCTCGGCGAGAAAAAGCGATTTCGGCAATAAAATTTAAAACGCGTGTAAAACATAAACCAAACGATGAAATTGGTTATTTCTTCATGTATAATGATCAACTCGATACTCCCTAGCCCCCAACAGCCTTTTTTTTCATAACACTTTAACCAGAGTGACGGGAGAGCGGCATTTCAGAAAACGTGCTTATCTCGGCGAGAAAAAGCGATTTCGGCAATAAAATTTAAAACGCGTGTAAAACATAAACCAAACGATGAAATTGGTTATTTCTTCATGTATAATGATCAACTCGATACTCCCTAGCCCCCAACAGCCTTTTTTTTCATAACACTTTAACCAGAGTGACGGGAGAGCGGCATTTCAGAAAACGTGCTTATCTCGGCGAGAAAAAGCGATTTCGGCAATAAAATTTAAAACGCGTGTAAAACATAAACCAAACGATGAAATTGGTTATTTCTTCATGTATAATGATCAACTCGATACTCCCTAGCCCCCAACAGCCTTTTTTTTCATAACACTTTAACCAGAGTGACGGGAGAGCGGCATTTCAGAAAACGTGCTTATCTCGGCGAGAAAAAGCGATTTCGGCAATAAAATTTAAAACGCGTGTAAAACATAAACCAAACGATGAAATTGGTTATTTCTTCATGTATAATGATCAACTCGATACTCCCTAGCCCCCAACAGCCTTTTTTTTCATAACACTTTAACCAGAGTGACGGGAGAGCGGCATTTCAGAAAACGTGCTTATCTCGGCGAGAAAAAGCGATTTCGGCAATAAAATTTAAAACGCGTGTAAAACATAAACCAAACGATGAAATTGGTTATTTCTTCATGTATAATGATCAACTCGATACTCCCTAGCCCCCAACAGCCTTTTTTTTCATAACACTTTAACCAGAGTGACGGGAGAGCGGCATTTCAGAAAACGTGCTTATCTCGGCGAGAAAAAGCGATTTCGGCAATAAAATTTAAAACGCGTGTAAAACATAAACCAAACGATGAAATTGGTTATTTCTTCATGTATAATGATCAACTCGATACTCCCTAGCCCCCAACAGCCTTTTTTTTCATAACACTTTAACCAGAGTGACGGGAGAGCGGCATTTCAGAAAACGTGCTTATCTCGGCGAGAAAAAGCGATTTCGGCAATAAAATTTAAAACGCGTGTAAAACATAAACCAAACGATGAAATTGGTTATTTCTTCATGTATAATGATCAACTCGATACTCCCTAGCCCCCAACAGCCTTTTTTTTCATAACACTTTAACCAGAGTGACGGGAGAGCGGCATTTCAGAAAACGTGCTTATCTCGGCGAGAAAAAGCGATTTCGGCAATAAAATTTAAAACGCGTGTAAAACATAAACCAAACGATGAAATTGGTTATTTCTTCATGTATAATGATCAACTCGATACTCCCTAGCCCCCAACAGCCTTTTTTTTCATAACACTTTAACCAGAGTGACGGGAGAGCGGCATTTCAGAAAACGTGCTTATCTCGGCGAGAAAAAGCGATTTCGGCAATAAAATTTAAAACGCGTGTAAAACATAAACCAAACGATGAAATTGGTTATTTCTTCATGTATAATGATCAACTCGATACTCCCTAGCCCCCAACAGCCTTTTTTTTCATAACACTTTAACCAGAGTGACGGGAGAGCGGCATTTCAGAAAACGTGCTTATCTCGGCGAGAAAAAGCGATTTCGGCAATAAAATTTAAAACGCGTGTAAAACATAAACCAAACGATGAAATTGGTTATTTCTTCATGTATAATGATCAACTCGATACTCCCTAGCCCCCAACAGCCTTTTTTTTCATAACACTTTAACCAGAGTGACGGAGAGCGGCATTTCAGAAAACGTGCTTATCTCGGCGAGAAAAAGCGATTTCGGCAATAAAATTTAAAACGCGTGTAAAACATAAACCAAACGATGAAATTGGTTATTTCTTCATGTATAATGATCAACTCGATACTCCCTAGCCCCCAACAGCCTTTTTTTTCATAACACTTTAACCAGAGTGACGGGAGAGCGGCATTTCAGAAAACGTGCTTATCTCGGCGAGAAAAAGCGATTTCGGCAATAAAATTTAAAACGCGTGTAAAACATAAACCAAACGATGAAATTGGTTATTTCTTCATGTATAATGATCAACTCGATACTCCCTAGCCCCCAACAGCCTTTTTTTTCATAACACTTTAACCAGAGTGACGGGAGAGCGGCATTTCAGAAAACGTGCTTATCTCGGCGAGAAAAAGCGATTTCGGCAATAAAATTTAAAACGCGTGTAAAACATAAACCAAACGATGAAATTGGTTATTTCTTCATGTATAATGATCAACTCGATACTCCCTAGCCCCCAACAGCCTTTTTTTTCATAACACTTTAACCAGAGTGACGGGAGAGCGGCATTTCAGAAAACGTGCTTATCTCGGCGAGAAAAAGCGATTTCGGCAATAAAATTTAAAACGCGTGTAAAACATAAACCAAACGATGAAATTGGTTATTTCTTCATGTATAATGATCAACTCGATACTCCCTAGCCCCCAACAGCCTTTTTTTTCATAACACTTTAACCAGAGTGACGGGAGAGCGGCATTTCAGAAAACGTGCTTATCTCGGCGAGAAAAAGCGATTTCGGCAATAAAATTTAAAACGCGTGTAAAACATAAACCAAACGATGAAATTGGTTATTTCTTCATGTATAATGATCAACTCGATACTCCCTAGCCCCCAACAGCCTTTTTTTTCATAACACTTTAACCAGAGTGACGGGAGAGCGGCATTTCAGAAAACGTGCTTATCTCGGCGAGAAAAAGCGATTTCGGCAATAAAATTTAAAACGCGTGTAAAACATAAACCAAACGATGAAATTGGTTATTTCTTCATGTATAATGATCAACTCGATACTCCCTAGCCCCCAACAGCCTTTTTTTTCATAACACTTTAACCAGAGTGACGGGAGAGCGGCATTTCAGAAAACGTGCTTATCTCGGCGAGAAAAAGCGATTTCGGCAATAAAATTTAAAACGCGTGTAAAACATAAACCAAACGATGAAATTGGTTATTTCTTCATGTATAATGATCAACTCGATACTCCCTAGCCCCCAACAGCCTTTTTTTTCATAACACTTTAACCAGAGTGACGGGAGAGCGGCATTTCAGAAAACGTGCTTATCTCGGCGAGAAAAAGCGATTTCGGCAATAAAATTTAAAACGCGTGTAAAACATAAACCAAACGATGAAATTGGTTATTTCTTCATGTATAATGATCAACTCGATACTCCCTAGCCCCCAACAGCCTTTTTTTTCATAACACTTTAACCAGAGTGACGGGAGAGCGGCATTTCAGAAAACGTGATTATCTCGGCGAGAAAAAGCGATTTCGGCAATAAAATTTAAAACGCGTGTAAAACATAAACCAAACGATGAAATTGGTTATTTCTTCATGTATAATGATCAACTCGATACTCCCTAGCCCCCAACAGCCTTTTTTTTCGTAACACTTTAACCAGAGTGACGGGAGAGCGGCATTTCAGAAAACGTGCTTATCTCGGCGAGAAAAAGCGATTTCGGCAATAAAATTTAAAACGCGTGTAAAACATAAACCAAACGATGAAATTGGTTATTTCTTCATGTATAATGATCAACTCGATACTCCCTAGCCCCCAACAGCCTTTTTTTTCATAACACTTTAACCAGAGTGACGGGAGAGCGGCATTTCAGAAAACGTGCTTATCTCGGCGAGAAAAAGCGATTTCGGCAATAAAATTTAAAACGCGTGTAAAACATAAACCAAACGATGAAATTGGTTATTTCTTTCATGTATAATGATCAACTCGATACTCCCTAGCCCCCAACAGCCTTTTTTTTCATAACACTTTAACCAGAGTGACGGGAGAGCGGCATTTCAGAAAACGTGCTTATCTCGGCGAGAAAAAGCGATTTCGGCAATAAAATTTAAAACGCGTGTAAAACGTAAACCAAACGATGAAATTGGTTATTTCTTCTTGTATAATGATCAACTCGATACTCCCTAGCCCCCAACAGCCTTTTTTTTCATAACACTTTAACCACAGT
>NW_028232435.1:30000-35873 GCF_054491065.1 Syngnathus leptorhynchus | reverse complement strand
AAGTGCCCACGGCCCTGCCGAGCTTTGGCGTCCGCCCAGCGCCGGTTCCGCAGTCGGCCTCGAATGACGAAAAATAACGGTCTCCTCCTGGAGCTCACAGCCAACTTGGCAAAAAGTTTCTAAGTGCCCACGGCCCTGCCGAGCTTTGGCGTCCGCCCAGCGCCGGTTCCGCAGTCGGCCTCGAATGACGAAAAATAACGGTCTCCTCCTGGAGCTCACAGCCAACTTGGCAAAAAGTTTCTAAGTGCCCACGGCCCTGCCGAGCTTTGGCGTCCGCCCAGCGCCGGTTCCGCAGTCGGCCTCGAATGACGAAAAATAACGGTCTCCTCCTGGAGCTCACAGCCAACTTGGCAAAAAGTTTCTAAGTGCCCACGGCCCTGCCGAGCTTTGGCGTCCGCCCAGCGCCGGTTCCGCAGTCGGCCTCGAATGACGAAAAATAACGGTCTCCTCCTGGAGCTCACAGCCAACTTGGCAAAAAGTTTCTAAGTGCCCACGGCCCTGCCGAGCTTTGGCGTCCGCCCAGCGCCGGTTCCGCAGTCGGCCTCGAATGACGAAAAATAACGGTCTCCTCCTGGAGCTCACAGCCAACTTGGCAAAAAGTTTCTAAGTGCCCACGGCCCTGCCGAGCTTTGGCGTCCGCCCAGCGCCGGTTCCGCAGTCGGCCTCGAATGACGAAAAATAACGGTCTCCTCCTGGAGCTCACAGCCAACTTGGCAAAAAGTTTCTAAGTGCCCACGGCCCTGCCGAGCTTTGGCGTCCGCCCAGCGCCGGTTCCGCAGTCGGCCTCGAATGACGAAAAATAACGGTCTCCTCCTGGAGCTCACAGCCAACTTGGCAAAAAGTTTCTAAGTGCCCACGGCCCTGCCGAGCTTTGGCGTCCGCCCAGCGCCGGTTCCGCAGTCGGCCTCGAATGACGAAAAATAACGGTCTCCTCCTGGAGCTCACAGCCAACTTGGCAAAAAGTTTCTAAGTGCCCACGGCCCTGCCGAGCTTTGGCGTCCGCCCAGCGCCGGTTCCGCAGTCGGCCTCGAATGACGAAAAATAACGGTCTCCTCCTGGAGCTCACAGCCAACTTGGCAAAAAGTTTCTAAGTGCCCACGGCCCTGCCGAGCTTTGGCGTCCGCCCAGCGCCGGTTCCGCAGTCGGCCTCGAATGACGAAAAATAACGGTCTCCTCCTGGAGCTCACAGCCAACTTGGCAAAAAGTTTCTAAGTGCCCACGGCCCTGCGAGCTTTGGCGTCCGCCCAGCGCCGGTTCCGCAGTCGGCCTCGAATGACGAAAAATAACGGTCTCCTCCTGGAGCTCACAGCCAACTTGGCAAAAAGTTTCTAAGTGCCCACGGCCCTGCCGAGCTTTGGCGTCCGCCCAGCGCCGGTTCCGCAGTCGGCCTCGAATGACGAAAAATAACGGTCTCTCCTGGAGCTCACAGCCAACTTGGCAAAAAGTTTCTAAGTGTCACATCTCTGAAAAACGGCTAAGTGTCGACTTTCGAAAAAACGGCAAAGTGTCACATCTCTGAAAAAACGGCTAAGTGTCGACTTTCGAAAAACGGCTAAGTGTCAACTTCGAAAAAACGGCTAAGTGTCGCCTCTCTGAAAAAACGGCAAAGTGTCAACTTTCGAAAAAACGACAGAGTGTCGCCTCTCTGAAAAAACGACTAAGTGTCGACTCTGAGAAAATGGCAAAGTGCCCACGGCTCTGCGGGCTCGTGCATCCGACCCGCGCCGGTTCCCCAGCCGGCCTGAAATAAGGCAAAAACCAGCCTCTCCGCCTGGAGCTCAGAGCCAACTTGGCGAATATTTTCTAAGTGCCCACGGCTCTGCGTGGCTACGGCGTCTGCCCAGCGCCGGTTCCTGGGTCGAACCCCGAGGACGAGGAATGCCGGTCTCCGCCTGGAGGTCCCAGCTTAATCGGCGAAAATTTTCTAAGTGCCCACGGCTCTGCCGGGCTCGTGCATCCGACCCGCGCCGGTTCCCCAGCCGGCCTGAAATAAGGCAAAACCAGGCTCTCCCCTGGAGCTCAGAGCCAATTGTGGCGAAAAAACGACTAAGTGTCAACTTTCGAAAAAACGACTAAGTGTCAACTTTCCAAAAAAACGGCTAAGTGTCGACTTTCGAAAAAACGGCTAAGTGTCAACTTTCGAAAAAACGACTAAGTGTCGCCTCTGAAAAAACGACTAAGTGTCGCCTCTCTGAAAAAACGACTAAGTGCCCACGGCTCTGCGGGGCTTGTGAGTCCGCCCCGCGCCGGTTCGGCGGTCGGCCTCAAAAAGCGAAAAATCAGCCTCTCTCCCTGGAGCTCACCAAAAATTTGTCGAAATTTTTCTAAGTTCTCCTCGAGGTACCAGGGGGTGAGGTACCCGGGCTAAGGTGCAGTACCTTTTTTGGTCTTCAGGTGCGCCAGAGTACAATGAAATGGTCCCAGTAGTCAGTGTACTCATCGACTTTCCCCCCGTTTTCCAAAGCACCCCGTTTACGAGTATGGAGGAGATGGTGCTGGTCTCCCCACGGCGTCGGACACGCCGTCCTCGACAGCACAAGGTCGGATAGAAGACCTGAAAAGCGCCGTGGCACGCGCTGGAGGTGTCACTGTGGCGAAAAAGTGACTAAGTGTCAACTTTCGAAAAAACGGCTAAGTGTCAACTTTCGAAAAAACGGCTAAGTGTCAACTTTCGAAAAAACGGCTAAGTGTCAACTTTCGAAAAAACGACAAAGTGTCACCTCTCTGAAAAAACGGCAAAGTGTCAACTTTCGAAAAAACGGCTAAGTGTCAACTTTCGAAAAAACGACTAAGTGTCACCTCTCTGAAAAAATGGCAAAGTGTCAACTGCGAATGTGGTGGTGCATGGAAGGAAGTGGAGGACGGCCGCCTCCTTAAACACAGGCCGAAGAGGAGCGTCAGGGCCGGCTCCTTAAACACGGACCGAGTGTCGCCCT
This sequence comes from Syngnathus leptorhynchus, assembly GCF_054491065.1. Taxonomy (NCBI): domain Eukaryota; kingdom Metazoa; phylum Chordata; class Actinopteri; order Syngnathiformes; family Syngnathidae; genus Syngnathus; species Syngnathus leptorhynchus. The sequence goes on along the minus strand of NW_028232435.1, from coordinate 32,937 downwards.
TAACACAGACCAAGCGGAGGACGGCCGCCTCCCTAAATACAGGCCGAACCGGAGCGCGAGGGCCAGGCTCCTTAAACACGGACCGAGTGTCGCCCTTAACACAGACCAAGGGGAGGACGGCCGCCTCCTTAAACACAGGCCGGAGAGGAGCGTCAGGGCCAGGCTCCTCAAACATGGACCGAGTGTCGCCCTTAACACAGACCAAGCGGAGGACGGCCGCCTCCCTAAATACAGGCCGAACCGGAGCGCGAGGGCCAGGCTCCTTAAACACGGACCGAGTGTCGCCCTTAACACAGACCAAGGGGAGGACGGCCGCCTCCTTAAACACAGGCCGGAGAGGAGCGTCAGGGCCAGGCTCCTCAAACATGGACCGAGTGTCGCCCTTAACACAGACCAAGGGGAGGACGGCCGCCTCCTTAAACACAGGCCGGAGAGGAGCGTCAGGGCCAGGCTCCTCAAACATGGACCGAGTGTCGCCCTTAACACAGACCAAGGGGAGGACGGCCGCCTCCTTAAACACAGGCCGGAGAGGAGCGTCAGGGCCAGGCTCCTCAAACATGGACCGAGTGTCGCCCTTAACACAGACCAAGGGGAGGACGGCCGCCTCCTTAAACACAGGCCGGAGAGGAGCGTCAGGGCCAGGCTCCTCAAACATGGACCGAGTGTCGCCCTTAACACAGACCAAGGGGAGGACGGCCGCCTCCTTAAACACAGGCCGGAGAGGAGCGTCAGGGCCAGGCTCCTCAAACATGGACCGAGTGTCGCCCTTAACACAGACCAAGGGGAGGACGGCCGCCTCCTTAAACACAGGCCGGAGAGGAGCGTCAGGGCCAGGCTCCTCAAACATGGACCGAGTGTCGCCCTTAACACAGACCAAGCGGAGGACGGCCGCCTCCCTAAATACAGGCCGAACCGGAGCGCGAGTGTCGCTCCTTAAACACGGACCGAGTGGAGGACGGCCGCCTCCTTAAACACAGGCCGAACAAAATGACACAAAGTGTCAACTGCGAATGTTGTCCATCCAAGGAAGGAGCGTGATGCCCGGCCGGCTCCTTAAACACAGGCCGAGAGTCGCCCCGGACGGTCAGCCTCGCGGCGCCCGTCTGCTCGGATAAAATGACACAAAGTGTCAACTACGAATGTTGTCCATCCAAGGAGGGAGCGTGATGCCCGGCCGGCTCCGAAAACACAGGCCGAGAGTCGCCCCGGACGGTCCGCCTCGCGGCGCCCGTCTGCTCGGATAAAATGACACAAAGTGTCAACTGCGAATGTTGTCCATCCAAGGAAGGAGCGTGATGCCCGGCCGGCTCCTTAAACACAGGCCGAGAGTCGCCCCGGACGGTCCGCCTCGCGGCGCCCGCCCGCTCGGATAAAATGACACAAAGTGTCAACTACGAATGTTGTCCATCCAAGGAGGGAGCTTGAGGCCCGGCCGGCTCCGAAAACACAGGCCGAGAGTCGCCCCGGACGGTCCGCCTCTCGAGGCGCCCGCCCGCTCGGATAAAATGACACAAAGTGTCAACTACGAATGTTGTCCATCCAAGGAGGGAGCGTGATGCCCGGCCGGCTCCGAAAACACAGGCCGAGAGTCGCCCCGGACGGTCCGCCTCTCGAGGCGCCCGTCTGCTCGGATAAAATGACACAAAGTGTCAACTGCGAATGTTGTCCATCCAAGGAAGGAGCGTGATGCCCGGCCGGCTCCTTAAACACAGGCCGAGAGTCGCCCCGGACGGTCCGCCTCGCGGCGCCCGCCCGCTCGGATAAAATGACACAAAGTGTCAACTACGAATGTTGTCCATCCAAGGAGGGAGCTTGAGGCCCGGCCGGCTCCGAAAACACAGGCCGAGAGTCGCCCCGGACGGTCCGCCTCTCGAGGCGCCCGCCCGCTCGGATAAAATGACACAAAGTGTCAACTACGAATGTTGTCCATCCAAGGAGGGAGCGTGATGCCCGGCCGGCTCCGAAAACACAGGCCGAGAGTCGCCCCGGACGGTCCGCCTCTCGAGGCGCCCGTCTGCTCGGATAAAATGACACAAAGTGTCAACTGCGAATGTTGTCCATCCAAGGAAGGAGCGTGATGCCCGGCCGGCTCCTTAAACACAGGCCGAGAGTCGCCCCGGACGGTCCGCCTCGCGGCGCCCGCCCGCTCGGATAAAATGACACAAAGTGTCAACTACGAATGTTGTCCATCCAAGGAGGGAGCTTGAGGCCCGGCCGGCTCCGAAAACACAGGCCGAGAGTCGCCCCGGACGGTCCGCCTCTCGAGGCGCCCGCCCGCTCGGATAAAATGACACAAAGTGTCAACTACGAATGTTGTCCATCCAAGGAGGGAGCGTGATGCCCGGCCGGCTCCGAAAACACAGGCCGAGAGTCGCCCCGGACGGTCCGCCTCGCGGCGCCCGCCCGCTCGGATAAAATGACACAAAGTGTCAACTACGAATGTTGTCCATCCAAGGAGGGAGCGTGAGGCCCGGCCGGCTCCGAAAACACAGGCCGAGAGTCGCCCCGGACGGTCCGCCTCTCGAGGCGCCCGCCCGCTCGGATAAAATGACACAAAGTGTCAACTACGAATGTTGTCCATCCAAGGAGGGAGCGTGATGCCCGGCCGGCTCCGAAAACACAGGCCGAGAGTCGCCCCGGACGGTCCGCCTCTCGAGGCGCCCGCCCGCTCGGATAAAATGACACAAAGTGTCAACTACGAATGTTGTCCATCCAAGGAGGGAGCGTGATGCCCGGCCGGCTCCGAAAACACAGGCCGAGATTCGACCCCGGACGGGCCGTCTTCTCCCGGCGCCCGCCCGCGTACGCCCCCCATCCCCGGTCGCCCGTCTGCTCCCGGCGGGCCTCCGAGTACCCCCTCACCCAACTGACCGACTGGCACTCATGACCCGCCTTGGTAGGGCCCCCATCGGCCTCGGCTCGTCCGACGTCGGGTGG
>NW_028232435.1:2500-20000 GCF_054491065.1 Syngnathus leptorhynchus | reverse complement strand
GACTATAACCTTCTTCTTCCCGCCCCACCACCATCAACGTCGGCCACCACCACCAGACCGCCTCCCCCAGACTTCCAGAAGCGAAGCCGGTCCCCAAGCACCAACCCCGACCGCCACCGAGGCACCCGCCTTCGGCGGGTGCCGAGTTCACCGGCCCCAAGCGACAACCGGTCACCGAGGCACCCGCCGAAGGCGGGTGCCGAGTTCACCGGCCCCAAGCGACAACCGGTCACCGAGGCACCCGCCGAAGGCGGGTGCCGAGTTCACTGGCCCCAAGCGACAACCGGTCACCGAGGCACCCGCCGAAGGCGGGTGCCGAGTTCACTGGCCCCAAGCGACGGCGGTCACCGAGGCACCCGCCGGAGGCGGGTGCCGAGTTCACCGGCCCCGAGCACCAGCGGTCAGCCACGGAGGGTGCTGGATCATCCATACTTCCATAGCTCCAGAGCTCCATAGCCCCGGAGCTCCATAGCCCCGGAGCTCCATAGCCCCGGAGCTCCATAGCTCCATAGCCCCGGAGCTCCATAGCCCCGGAGCTCCATAGCCCCGGAGCTCCATAGCTCCATAGCCCCGGAGCTCCATAGCCCCGGAGCTCCATAGCCCCGGAGCTCCATAGCTCCATAGCCCCGGAGCTCCATAGCCCCGGAGCTCCATAGCTCCATAGCCCCGGAGCTCCATAGCCCCGGAGCTCCATAGCTTTGGAGCTCCATAGCCCCGGAGCTCCATAGCCCCGGAGCTCCATAGCCCCGGAGCTCCATAGCCCCAGAGCTCCATACTTCCATAGCCCCAGAGCTCCATAGCTCCATACTTCCATAGCTCCAGCCGCGGAGGGTGCTGGCTGGTGGCTCCATAGCTCCATACTTCCATACTTGCAGCCACGGAGTTGGCTAAAATTGCACTAAGTGCGAAAGCCCATTCATTTACAACGGCGTGTCCGCCAGGCGGCGACATTTCCCCGTTACCGGTGGCTGCGCGGCGGGTGAGTGACAGAGCTTATCCGAGCGGCTGGAACTCTGCGCCGGCGTGGTCGAGCGTGAGGCCTCGGCCCTTTGGCTGCCTGGTACCTAAAACACTTCCATTGATCCAGCCACGGAGGGTGCTGGCTGGTGGCTCCATACCTCCATAGCTCCATACCTCCAGAGCTCCAGAGCTCCATAGCACCAGAGCTCCATAGCTCCATAGCACCAGAGCTCCATAGCACCAGAGCTCCATAGCTCCATAGCACCAGAGCTCCATAGCTCCATAGCACCAGAGCTCCATAGCACCAGAGCTCCATAGCTCCATAGCACCAGAGCTCCATAGCTCCATAGCACCAGAGCTCCATAGCTCCATAGCACCAGAGCTCCATAGCACCAGAGCTCCATAGCTCCATAGCACCAGAGCTCCATACCTCCATACCTCCAGAGCTCCATAGCTCCATAGCACCAGAGCTCCATAGCTCCATAGCACCAGAGCTCCATAGCTCCATAGCACCAGAGCTCCATAGCTCCATAGCACCAGCTCCATAGCTCCATAGCACCAGAGCTCCATAGCTCCATAGCACCAGAGCTCCATAGCTCCATAGCTCCAGAGCTCCATAGCTCCAGCCTGGGTGGCTCTTGGCTCCATAGCTCCATACTTCCATAGCTCCAGTCAGAGAGTTGGCGAAAATTGCACTAAGTGCGAAAGCCCATTCATTTACAACGGCGTGTCCGCCAGGCGGCGACATTTCCCCGTTACCGGTGGCTGCGCGGCGGGTGAGTGACAGAGCTTATCCGAGCGGCTGGAACTCTGCGCCGGCGTGGTCGAGCGTGAGGCCCCGGCCCTTTGGCTGCCTGGTACCTAAAACACTTCCATTGATCCAGCCACGGAGGGTGCTGGCTGGTGGCTCCATAGCTCCATAGCTCCATAGCACCAGAGCTCCATAGCTCCATAGCACCAGAGCTCCATAGCTCCATAGCACCAGAGCTCCATAGCTCCATAGCACCAGAGCTCCATACCTCCAGAGCTCCATACCTCCAGAGCTCCATACCTCCAGAGCTCCATAGCTCCATAGCACCATAGCTCCATAGCACCAGAGCTCCATAGCACCAGAGCTCCATAGCACCAGAGCTCCATAGCTCCATAGCACCAGAGCTCCATAGCTCCATAGCACCAGAGCTCCATACTTCCAGAGCTCCATAGCTCCATAGCTCCATAGCTCCATAGCACCATAGCTCCATACTTCCAGAGCTCCATAGCTCCATAGCTCCATACTTCCATAGCTCCATAGCTCCATACTTCCATAGCACCAGAGCTCCATACCTCCAGAGCTCCATAGCTCCAGCCTGGGTGGCTGGTGGCTCCATAGCTCCATACTTCCATAGCTCCAGTCAGAGAGTTGGCGAAAATTGCACTAAGTGCGAAAGCCCATTCATTTACAAGGGCGTGTCCACAAGGCGGCGACATTTCCCCGTTACCGGTGGCTGCGCGGCAGGAGAGTGACAGAGCTTATCCGAGCGGCTGGAACTCTGCGCCGGCGTGGTCGAACGGCTGGCCTCGGTAGTTGAGGTACCAGGGGTGGGCCGGGGAGCTCCAGGCGGGTCTTGTGAGAGAGTGAAGCCGAGCGGCTGGAACTCTCGGCCGGCGTGGTCGAGCGGCTGGCCTCGGTAGTTGAGGTACCAGGGGTGGGCCGGGGAGCTCCAGGCGGGTCTTGTGAGAGAGTGAAGCCGAGCGGCTGGAACTCTCGGCCGGCCTGGTCGAGCGGCTGGCCTCGGTAGTTGAGGTACCAGGGGTGGGCTGGGGAGCTCCAGGCGGGGCTTGTGAGAGAGTGAAGCCGAGCGGCTGGAACTCTGGGCCGGTGTGGTTGAGCCACGGAGGGTGCTGGCTGGTGGCTCCATAGCTCCATAGCTCCATAGCTCCATAGCTCCATACTTCCATAGCTCCATAGCTCCATACTTCCATAGCTCCAGACTTCCATAGCTCCATAGCTCCATACTTCCATAGCTCCATACATCCATAGCTCCATAGCTCCATACTTCCATAGCTCCATAGCTCCATAGCTCCATAGCCCCAGAGCTCCATAGCTCCATAGCTCCATAGCTCCATAGCTCCATAGCTCCATAGCTCCAGAGCTCCAAACTTCCATAGCTCCAGAGCTCCAGCCTGGCTGGTGGCTCCATAGCTCCATACTTGCAGCCACGGAGCTGGCGAAAATTGCACTAAGTGCGAAAGCCCATTCATTTACAAGGGCGTGTCCACAAGGCGGCGACATTTCCCCGTTACCGGTGGCTGCTTAGCGGGAGAGTGGCAGAGCTTATCCGAGCGGCTGGAACTCTGCGCCGGCGTGGTCGAGCGGCTGGCCTCGGTAGTTGAGGTACCAGGGGCGGGCTGGGGAGCTCCAGGCGGGGCTTGTGAGAGAGTGAAGCCGAGCGGCTGGAACTCTGGGCCGGCCTGGTCGAGCGGCTGGCCTCGGTAGTTGAGGTACCAGGGGCGGGCTGGGGAGCTCCAGGCGGGGCTTGTGAGAGAGTGTAGCCGAGCTGCTGGAACTCTGGGCCGGCGTGGTTGAGCAGCATGCCCGCGGAGGTGGCTCTTCCATAGGCAGGGAGGGTGCTGGAGCTCCACACTTCCATAGGCAGGGAGGGTGCTGGAGCTCCACACTTCCATAGGCAGGGAGGGTGCTGGAGCTCCACACTTCCATAGGCAGGGAGGGTGCTGGAGCTCCACACTTCCATAGGCAGGGAGGGTGCTGGAGCTCCACACTTCCATAGGCAGGGAGGGTGCTGGAGCTCCACACTTCCATAGGCAGGGAGGGTGCTGGAGCTCCACACTTCCATAGGCAGGGAGGGTGCTGGAGCTCCACACTTCCATAGGCAGGGAGGGTGCTGGAGCTCCACACTTCCATAGGCAGGGAGGGTGCTGGAGCTCCACACTTCCATAGGCAGGGAGGGTGCTGGAGCTCCACACTTCCATAGGCAGGGAGGGTGCTGGAGCTCCACACTTCCATAGGCAGGGAGGGTGCTGGAGCTCCACATCCACACTTCCAGCCACGGAGCATGCTGGCACTTCCACCTTGCTTGCTAAGTCGGCGTGATCTTGCCCAAAAAGTCCCTCCTCACCTCCAGCTGGAAGTGGAAAAAAATCCTCCACCTGCTTGGCCGAGGTTCTGGAAGCCAGCAGCTCGCAGAATGTTGCCAAAGTTTCACTGGAAGGAAAAGAAAAGAGAAGACCGAGTGCGCATTTCACCTACCGCCGAATGTCCACAAGAGGGAAGTGTCACTCCGTCGCAGAATCTGCGCCGACGCACTCGGCACCCTTCGAATTTATGGTGCCGGTGCGGGTGTTCTGGGTGCAAAAAGGCCGCCCAAGTGGTAGAAAAAAATCAGACTTCGTCTCTTAGGTCGAAATTAATGCCAAGTTTTGAAATGCGCTGGCAGGGGTGGACCAGGGCCCGTTAGAAGTGCTTAGCCGAGGTCCTGGAAGCCTAACCCGGCGTGATCTTGTGCAAAAAGCCGCTGCTGAGCTCCAGCTGGAAGTGTAAAAAGAACCGGGCTGGATCAAAAAAAGAACCGGGCGGCCCGTTAAAATTGCTTAGCCGAGGTCCTGGAACCCTAACCCGGCGTGATCTTGTGCAAAAAGCCGCTGCTGAGCTCCAGCTGGAAGTGTAAAAAGAACCGGGCTGGTTCAAAAAAAGAACCGGGCGACCCGTTAGAAGTGCTTAGCCGAGGTCCTGGAAGCCTAACCCGGCGTGATCTTGTGCAAAAAGCCGCTGCTGAGCTCCAGCTGGAAGTGGAAAAAGAACCGGGCTGGATCAAAAAAGAACCGGGCGACCCGTTAAAATTGCTTAGCCGAGGTCCTGGAAGCCTAACACGGCGTGATCTTGTGCAAAAAGCCGCTCCCGAGCTCCAGCTGGAAGTGTAAAAAGAACCGGGCTGGATAAAAAAAGAACCGGGCTGGATCAAAAAAGAACCGGGGGACCCGTTAAAATTGCTTAGCCGAGGTCCTGGAAGCCTAACCCGGCGTGATCTTGTGCAAAAAGCCGCTCCCGAGCTCCAGCTGGAAGTGTAAAAAGAACCGGGCTGGATAAAAAAAGAACCGGGCTGGATCAAAAAAGAACCGGGGGACCCGTTAAAATTGCTTTGCCGAGGTCCTGGAAGCCTAACCCGGCGTGATCTTGTGCAAAAAGCCGCTCCCGAGCTCCAGCTGGAAGTGTAAAAAGAACCGGGCTGGATAAAAAAAAGAACCGGGCTGGATCAAAAAAGAACCGGGCGACCCGTTAAAATTGCTTAGCCGAGGTCCTGGAAGCCTAACACGGCGTGATCTTGTGCAAAAAGCCGCTCCCGAGCTCCAGCTGGAAGTGTAAAAAGAACCGGGCTGGATAAAAAAAGAACCGGGCTGGATCAAAAAAGAACCGGGCGACCCGTTAAAATTGCTTAGCCGAGGTCCTGGAAGCCTAACACGGCGTGATCTTGTGCAAAAAGCCGGTCCCGAGCTCCAGCTGGAAGTGTAAAAAGAACCAGGCTGGATAAAAAAAAGAACCGGGCTGGATCAAAAAAGAACCGGGCGACCCGTTAAAATTGCTTAGCCGAGGTCCTGGAAGCCTAACCCGGCGTGATCTTGTGCAAAAAGCCGCTCCCGAGCTCCAGCTGGAAGTTTAAAAAGAACCGGGCTGGATCAAAAAAAGAACCGGGCTGGTTCAAAAAAGAACCGGGCGACCCGTTAAAATTGCTTAGCCGAGGTCCTGGAAGCCTAACACGGCGTGATCTTGTGCAAAAAGCCGCTCCCGAGCTCCAGCTGGAAGTGTAAAAAGAACCGGGCTGGATAAAAAAAGAACCGGGCTGGATCAAAAAAGAACCGGGGGACCCGTTAAAATTGCTTAGCCGAGGTCCTGGAAGCCTAACCCGGCGTGATCTTGTGCAAAAAGCCGCTCCCGAGCTCCAGCTGGAAGTGTAAAAAGAACCGGGCTGGATAAAAAAAGAACCGGGCTGGATCAAAAAAGAACCGGGCGACCCGTTAAAATTGCTTAGCCGAGGTCCTGGAAGCCTAACCCGGCGTGATCTTGTGCAAAAAGCCGCTCCCGAGCTCCAGCTGGAAGTGTAAAAAGAACCGGGCTGGATAAAAAAAAGAACCGGGCTGGATCAAAAAAGAACCGGGCGACCCGTTAAAATTGCTTCGCCGAGGTCCTGGAAGCCTAACACGGCGTGATCTTGTGCAAAAAGCCGCTCCCGAGCTCCAGCTGGAAGTGTAAAAAGAACCGGGCTGGATAAAAAAAAGAACCGGGCTGGATCAAAAAAGAACCGGGCGACCCGTTAAAATTGCTTAGCCGAGGTCCTGGAAGCCTAACACGGCGTGATCTTGTGCAAAAAGCCGCTCCCGAGCTCCAGCTGGAAGTGTAAAAAGAACCGGGCTGGATAAAAAAAGAACCGGGCTGGATCAAAAAAGAACCGGGCGACCCGTTAAAATTGCTTAGCCGAGGTCCTGGAAGCCTAACACGGCGTGATCTTGTGCAAAAAGCCGCTCCCGAGCTCCAGCTGGAAGTGTAAAAAGAACCAGGCTGGATAAAAAAAAGAACCGGGCTGGATCAAAAAAGAACCGGGCGACCCGTTAAAATTGCTTAGCCGAGGTCCTGGAAGCCTAACCCGGCGTGATCTTGTGCAAAAAGCCGCTCCCGAGCTCCAGCTGGAAGTTTAAAAAGAACCGGGCTGGATCAAAAAAAGAACCGGGCTGGTTCAAAAAAGAACCGGGCGACCCGTTAAAATTGCTTAGCCGAGGTCCTGGAAGCCTAACACGGCGTGATCTTGTGCAAAAAGCCGCTCCCGAGCTCCAGCTGGAAGTGTAAAAAGAACCAGGCTGGATAAAAAAAAGAACCGGGCTGGATCAAAAAAGAACCGGGCGACCCGTTAAAATTGCTTAGCCGAGGTCCTGGAAGCCTAACACGGCGTGTTCTTGTGCAAAAAGCCGCTCCCGAGCTCCAGCTGGAAGTGTAAAAAGAACCAGGCTGGATAAAAAAAAGAACCGGGCTGGATCAAAAAAGAACCGGGCGACCCGTTAAAATTGCTTAGCCGAGGTCCTGGAAGCCTAACACGGCGTGATCTTGTGCAAAAAGCCGCTCCCGAGCTCCAGCTGGAAGTGTAAAAAGAACCGGGCTGGATAAAAAAAGAACCGGGCTGGATAAAAAAAAGAACCGGGCGACCCGTTAAAATTGCTTAGCCGAGGTCCTGGAAGCCTAACACGGCGTGTTCTTGTGCAAAAAGCCGCTCCCGAGCTCCAGCTGGAAGTGTAAAAAGAACCGGGCTGGATAAAAAAAGAACCGGGCTGGATAAAAAAAAAGAACCGGGCGACCCGTTAAAATTGCTTAGCCGAGGTCCTGGAAGCCTAACACGGCGTGTTCTTGTGCAAAAAGCCGCTCCCGAGCTCCAGCTGGAAGTGTAAAAAGAACCGGGCTGGATAAAAAAAAGAACCGGGCTGGATCAAAAAAGAACCGGGCGACCCGTTAAAATTGCTTAGCCGAGGTCCTGGAAGCCTAACCCGGCGTGATCTTGCCCGAAATTCGGCCTCTATACTTCCATTTTAGGTACCAGGCGCTCATAGTGTGTTGGTCCCACTAGTCAGTGTACTGGTCCCCCTCGCTAGTGTACTGGTCCCCCTAGTCAGTGTACTCATCCAGTTACCCCCCGTTTTCCAAAACACCATCGGCACGTATAAGGGGGGGACTCCTGAGAGAGATGAGGTATATGCCAGCGCAACACCAATCCGCTCCGCGCTGGTTCCCATGTCGGCTACGGATGAATAAAACCAGCCTGTCCCCCCTGGAGCTCACGAGACACGGAATTTTTTCTAAGTGCCAACGGCTCTTCCGAGCAAACGTGTCCGCTCCGGCTGGTTCCCCCGTCGGCCTCGAATGACGAAAAATGCCGGTCTCCGCCCGGAGCTCATGACAAACGAAAAATTTTCTAAGTGCCAACGGCACTAGCGAGCGAATGTGTCCGCTCGGCGCTGGTTCCCGGGTCGAACCCGGAAGACGAAAAACGCCGGTCTCCGCCCGGAGCTCATGACAAACGAAAAATCTTCTAAGTGCCAACGGCACTAGCGAGCGAATGTGTCCGCTCGGCGCTGGTTCCCGGGTCGAACCCGGAAGACGAAAAACGCCGGTCTCCGCCCGGAGCTCATGACAAACGAAAAATTTTCTAAGTGCCAACGGCACTAGCGAGCGAATGTGTCCGCTCGGCGCTGGTTCCCGGGTCGAACCCGGAAGACGAAAAACGCCGCTCTCCGCCCGGAGCTCATGACAAACGAAAAATTTTCTAAGTGCCAACGGCACTAGCGAGCGAATGTGTCCGCTCGGCGCTGGTTCCCGGGTCGAACCCGGAAGACGAAAAACGCCGCTCTCCGCCCGGAGCTCATGACAAATGAAAAATTTTCTAAGTGCCAACGGCACTAGCGAGCGAATGTGTCCGCTCGGCGCTGGTTCCCGGGTCGAACCCGGAAGACGAAAAACGCCGCTCTCCGCCCGGAGCTCATGACAAACGAAAAATTTTCTAAGTGCCAACGGCACTAGCGAGCGAATGTGTCCGCTCGGCGCTGGTTCCCGGGTCGAACCCGGAAGACGAAAAACGCCGGTCTCCGCCCGGAGCTCATGACAAACGAAAAATTTTCTAAGTGCCAACGGCACTAGCGAGCGAATGTGTCCGCTCGGCGCTGGTTCCCGGGTCGAACCCGGAAGACGAAAAACGCCGGTCTCCGCCCGGAGCTCATGACAAACGAAAAATTTTCTAAGTGCCAACGGCACTAGCGAGCGAATGTGTCCGCTCGGCGCTGGTTCCCGGGTCGAACCCGGAAGACGAAAAACGCCGCTCTCCGCCCGGAGCTCATGACAAACGAAAAATTTTCTAAGTGCCAACGGCACTAGCGAGCGAATGTGTCCGCTCGGCGCTGGTTCCCGGGTCGAACCCGGAAGACGAAAAACGCCGGTCTCCGCCCGGAGCTCATGACAAACGAAAAATTTTCTAAGTGCCAACGGCACTAGCGAGCGAATGTGTCCGCTCGGCGCTGGTTCCCGGGTCGGACCCGGAAGACGAAAAACGCCGGTCCTCGCCTGGAGGTCCCAGCAAAATCGGCGAAAAAACGACTAAGTGTCAACTTTCGAAAAAACGGCTAAGTGTCGACTTTCGAAAAAACGGCTAAGTGTCAACTTTCGAAAAAACGGCTAAGTGTCAACTTTCGAAAAAACGACTAAGTGCCCACGGCTCTGCGGGGCTTGTGAGTCCGCCCCGCGCCGGTTCGGCGGTCGGCCTCAAAAAGCAAAAAATCAGCCTCTCTCCCTGGAGCTCACCAAAAATTTGTCGAAATTTTTCTAAGTTCTCCTCGAGGTACCAGGGGGTGAGGTACCCGGGCTAAGGTGCAGTACCTTTTTTGGTCTTCAGGTGCGCCAGAGTACAATGAAATGGTCCCAGTAGTCAGTGTACTCATCGACTTTCCCCCCGTTTTCCAAAGCACCTCGTTTACGAGTATGGAGGAGATGGTGCTGGTCTCCCCACGGCGTCGGACACGCCGTCCTCGACAGCACAAGGTCGGATAGAAGACCTGGAAAGCGCCGTGGCACGCGCTGGAGGTGGGCACTTTGGCGAAAAAACGACTAAGTGTCAACTTTCGAAAAAACGACTAAGTGTCAACTTTCGAAAAAACGGCTAAGTGTCAACTTTCGAAAAAACGACTAAGTGTCACCTCTCTGAAAAAATGGCAAAGTGTCGCCTCTCTGAAAATTTTCTAAGTGCCCACGGCTCTGCGGGCTCGTGCATCCGAGCCGCGCCGGTTCTGCAACCGGCCTAGAATGACGAAAAATAACGGTCTCCTCCTGGAGCTCACAGCCAATTGTGGCGAAAAAGTGGCAAAGTGCCCACGGCTCTGCGGGCTCGTGCATCCGACCCGCGCCGGTTCTGCAGCCGGCCTAGAATGACGAAAAATAACGGTCTCCTCCTGGAGCTCACAGCCAACTTGGCAAAAAGTTTCTAAGTGCCCACGGCCCTGCCGAGCTTTGGCGTCCGCCCAGCGCCGGTTCCGCAGTCGGCCTCGAATGACGAAAAATAACGGTCTCCTCCTGGAGCTCACAGCCAACTTGGCAAAAAGTTTCTAAGTGCCCACGGCCCTGCCGAGCTTTGGCGTCCGCCCAGCGCCGGTTCCGCAGTCGGCCTCGAATGACGAAAAATAACGGTCTCCTCCTGGAGCTCACAGCCAACTTGGCAAAAAGTTTCTAAGTGCCCACGGCCCTGCCGAGCTTTGGCGTCCGCCCAGCGCCGGTTCCGCAGTCGGCCTCGAATGACGAAAAATAACGGTCTCCTCCTGGAGCTCACAGCCAACTTGGCAAAAAGTTTCTAAGTGCCCACGGCCCTGCCGAGCTTTGGCGTCCGCCCAGCGCCGGTTCCGCAGTCGGCCTCGAATGACGAAAAATAACGGTCTCCTCCTGGAGCTCACAGCCAACTTGGCAAAAAGTTTCTAAGTGCCCACGGCCCTGCCGAGCTTTGGCGTCCGCCCAGCGCCGGTTCCGCAGTCGGCCTCGAATGACGAAAAATAACGGTCTCCTCCTGGAGCTCACAGCCAACTTGGCAAAAAGTTTCTAAGTGCCCACGGCCCTGCCGAGCTTTGGCGTCCGCCCAGCGCCGGTTCCGCAGTCGGCCTCGAATGACGAAAAATAACGGTCTCCTCCTGGAGCTCACAGCCAACTTGGCAAAAAGTTTCTAAGTGCCCACGGCCCTGCCGAGCTTTGGCGTCCGCCCAGCGCCGGTTCCGCAGTCGGCCTCGAATGACGAAAAATAACGGTCTCCTCCTGGAGCTCACAGCCAACTTGGCAAAAAGTTTCTAAGTGCCCACGGCCCTGCCGAGCTTTGGCGTCCGCCCAGCGCCGGTTCCGCAGTCGGCCTCGAATGACGAAAAATAACGGTCTCCTCCTGGAGCTCACAGCCAACTTGGCAAAAAGTTTCTAAGTGCCCACGGCCCTGCCGAGCTTTGGCGTCCGCCCAGCGCCGGTTCCGCAGTCGGCCTCGAATGACGAAAAATAACGGTCTCCTCCTGGAGCTCACAGCCAACTTGGCAAAAAGTTTCTAAGTGCCCACGGCCCTGCCGAGCTTTGGCGTCCGCCCAGCGCCGGTTCCGCAGTCGGCCTCGAATGACGAAAAATAACGGTCTCCTCCTGGAGCTCACAGCCAACTTGGCAAAAAGTTTCTAAGTGCCCACGGCCCTGCCGAGCTTTGGCGTCCGCCCAGCGCCGGTTCCGCAGTCGGCCTCGAATGACGAAAAATAACGGTCTCCTCCTGGAGCTCACAGCCAACTTGGCAAAAAGTTTCTAAGTGCCCACGGCCCTGCCGAGCTTTGGCGTCCGCCCAGCGCCGGTTCCGCAGTCGGCCTCGAATGACGAAAAATAACGGTCTCCTCCTGGAGCTCACAGCCAACTTGGCAAAAAGTTTCTAAGTGCCCACGGCCCTGCCGAGCTTTGGCGTCCGCCCAGCGCCGGTTCCGCAGTCGGCCTCGAATGACGAAAAATAACGGTCTCCTCCTGGAGCTCACAGCCAACTTGGCAAAAAGTTTCTAAGTGCCCACGGCCCTGCCGAGCTTTGGCGTCCGCCCAGCGCCGGTTCCGCAGTCGGCCTCGAATGACGAAAAATAACGGTCTCCTCCTGGAGCTCACAGCCAACTTGGCAAAAAGTTTCTAAGTGCCCACGGCCCTGCCGAGCTTTGGCGTCCGCCCAGCGCCGGTTCCGCAGTCGGCCTCGAATGACGAAAAATAACGGTCTCCTCCTGGAGCTCACAGCCAACTTGGCAAAAAGTTTCTAAGTGCCCACGGCCCTGCCGAGCTTTGGCGTCCGCCCAGCGCCGGTTCCGCAGTCGGCCTCGAATGACGAAAAATAACGGTCTCCTCCTGGAGCTCACAGCCAACTTGGCAAAAAGTTTCTAAGTGTCACATCTCTGAAAAAACGGCTAAGTGTCGACTTTCGAAAAAACGGCAAAGTGTCACATCTCTGAAAAAACGGCTAAGTGTCGACTTTCGAAAAAACGGCTAAGTGTCAACTTTCGAAAAAACGGCTAAGTGTCGCCTCTCTGAAAAAACGGCAAAGTGTCAACTTTCGAAAAAACGACAGAGTGTCGCCTCTCTGAAAAAACGACTAAGTGTCGACTCTGAGAAAATGGCAAAGTGCCCACGGCTCTGCGGGCTCGTGCATCCGACCCGCGCCGGTTCCCCAGCCGGCCTGAAATAAGGCAAAACCAGCCTCTCCGCCTGGAGCTCAGAGCCAACTTGGCGAATATTTTCTAAGTGCCCACGGCTCTGCGTGGCTACGGCGTCTGCCCAGCGCCGGTTCCTGGGTCGAACCCCGAGGACGAGGAATGCCGGTCTCCGCCTGGAGGTCCCAGCTTAATCGGCGAAAATTTTCTAAGTGCCCACGGCTCTGCCGGGCTCGTGCATCCGACCCGCGCCGGTTCCCCAGCCGGCCTGAAATAAGGCAAAACCAGGCTCTCCCCTGGAGCTCAGAGCCAATTGTGGCGAAAAAACGACTAAGTGTCAACTTTCGAAAAAACGACTAAGTGTCAACTTTCCAAAAAAACGGCTAAGTGTCGACTTTCGAAAAAACGGCTAAGTGTCAACTTTCGAAAAAACGACTAAGTGTCGCCTCTGAAAAAACGACTAAGTGTCGCCTCTCTGAAAAAACGACTAAGTGCCCACGGCTCTGCGGGGCTTGTGAGTCCGCCCCGCGCCGGTTCGGCGGTCGGCCTCAAAAAGCGAAAAATCAGCCTCTCTCCCTGGAGCTCACCAAAAATTTGTCGAAATTTTTCTAAGTTCTCCTCGAGGTACCAGGGGGTGAGGTACCCGGGCTAAGGTGCAGTACCTTTTTTGGTCTTCAGGTGCGCCAGAGTACAATGAAATGGTCCCAGTAGTCAGTGTACTCATCGACTTTCCCCCCGTTTTCCAAAGCACCCCGTTTACGAGTATGGAGGAGATGGTGCTGGTCTCCCCACGGCGTCGGACACGCCGTCCTCGACAGCACAAGGTCGGATAGAAGACCTGAAAAGCGCCGTGGCACGCGCTGGAGGTGTCACTGTGGCGAAAAAGTGACTAAGTGTCAACTTTCGAAAAAACGGCTAAGTGTCAACTTTCGAAAAAACGGCTAAGTGTCAACTTTCGAAAAAACGGCTAAGTGTCAACTTTCGAAAAAACGACAAAGTGTCACCTCTCTGAAAAAACGGCAAAGTGTCAACTTTCGAAAAAACGGCTAAGTGTCAACTTTCGAAAAAACGACTAAGTGTCACCTCTCTGAAAAAATGGCAAAGTGTCAACTGCGAATGTGGTGGTGCATGGAAGGAAGTGGAGGACGGCCGCCTCCTTAAACACAGGCCGAAGAGGAGCGTCAGGGCCGGCTCCTTAAACACGGACCGAGTGTCGCCCTTAACACAGACCAAGCGGAGGACGGCCGCCTCCCTAAATACAGGCCGAACCGGAGCGCGAGGGCCAGGCTCCTTAAACACGGACCGAGTGTCGCCCTTAACACAGACCAAGGGGAGGACGGCCGCCTCCTTAAACACAGGCCGGAGAGGAGCGTCAGGGCCAGGCTCCTCAAACATGGACCGAGTGTCGCCCTTAACACAGACCAAGCGGAGGACGGCCGCCTCCCTAAATACAGGCCGAACCGGAGCGCGAGGGCCAGGCTCCTTAAACACGGACCGAGTGTCGCCCTTAACACAGACCAAGGGGAGGACGGCCGCCTCCTTAAACACAGGCCGGAGAGGAGCGTCAGGGCCAGGCTCCTCAAACATGGACCGAGTGTCGCCCTTAACACAGACCAAGGGGAGGACGGCCGCCTCCTTAAACACAGGCCGGAGAGGAGCGTCAGGGCCAGGCTCCTCAAACATGGACCGAGTGTCGCCCTTAACACAGACCAAGGGGAGGACGGCCGCCTCCTTAAACACAGGCCGGAGAGGAGCGTCAGGGCCAGGCTCCTCAAACATGGACCGAGTGTCGCCCTTAACACAGACCAAGGGGAGGACGGCCGCCTCCTTAAACACAGGCCGGAGAGGAGCGTCAGGGCCAGGCTCCTCAAACATGGACCGAGTGTCGCCCTTAACACAGACCAAGGGGAGGACGGCCGCCTCCTTAAACACAGGCCGGAGAGGAGCGTCAGGGCCAGGCTCCTCAAACATGGACCGAGTGTCGCCCTTAACACAGACCAAGGGGAGGACGGCCGCCTCCTTAAACACAGGCCGGAGAGGAGCGTCAGGGCCAGGCTCCTCAAACATGGACCGAGTGTCGCCCTTAACACAGACCAAGCGGAGGACGGCCGCCTCCCTAAATACAGGCCGAACCGGAGCGCGAGTGTCGCTCCTTAAACACGGACCGAGTGGAGGACGGCCGCCTCCTTAAACACAGGCCGAACAAAATGACACAAAGTGTCAACTGCGAATGTTGTCCATCCAAGGAAGGAGCGTGATGCCCGGCCGGCTCCTTAAACACAGGCCGAGAGTCGCCCCGGACGGTCAGCCTCGCGGCGCCCGTCTGCTCGGATAAAATGACACAAAGTGTCAACTACGAATGTTGTCCATCCAAGGAGGGAGCGTGATGCCCGGCCGGCTCCGAAAACACAGGCCGAGAGTCGCCCCGGACGGTCCGCCTCGCGGCGCCCGTCTGCTCGGATAAAATGACACAAAGTGTCAACTGCGAATGTTGTCCATCCAAGGAAGGAGCGTGATGCCCGGCCGGCTCCTTAAACACAGGCCGAGAGTCGCCCCGGACGGTCCGCCTCGCGGCGCCCGCCCGCTCGGATAAAATGACACAAAGTGTCAACTACGAATGTTGTCCATCCAAGGAGGGAGCTTGAGGCCCGGCCGGCTCCGAAAACACAGGCCGAGAGTCGCCCCGGACGGTCCGCCTCTCGAGGCGCCCGCCCGCTCGGATAAAATGACACAAAGTGTCAACTACGAATGTTGTCCATCCAAGGAGGGAGCGTGATGCCCGGCCGGCTCCGAAAACACAGGCCGAGAGTCGCCCCGGACGGTCCGCCTCTCGAGGCGCCCGTCTGCTCGGATAAAATGACACAAAGTGTCAACTGCGAATGTTGTCCATCCAAGGAAGGAGCGTGATGCCCGGCCGGCTCCTTAAACACAGGCCGAGAGTCGCCCCGGACGGTCCGCCTCGCGGCGCCCGCCCGCTCGGATAAAATGACACAAAGTGTCAACTACGAATGTTGTCCATCCAAGGAGGGAGCTTGAGGCCCGGCCGGCTCCGAAAACACAGGCCGAGAGTCGCCCCGGACGGTCCGCCTCTCGAGGCGCCCGCCCGCTCGGATAAAATGACACAAAGTGTCAACTACGAATGTTGTCCATCCAAGGAGGGAGCGTGATGCCCGGCCGGCTCCGAAAACACAGGCCGAGAGTCGCCCCGGACGGTCCGCCTCTCGAGGCGCCCGTCTGCTCGGATAAAATGACACAAAGTGTCAACTGCGAATGTTGTCCATCCAAGGAAGGAGCGTGATGCCCGGCCGGCTCCTTAAACACAGGCCGAGAGTCGCCCCGGACGGTCCGCCTCGCGGCGCCCGCCCGCTCGGATAAAATGACACAAAGTGTCAACTACGAATGTTGTCCATCCAAGGAGGGAGCTTGAGGCCCGGCCGGCTCCGAAAACACAGGCCGAGAGTCGCCCCGGACGGTCCGCCTCTCGAGGCGCCCGCCCGCTCGGATAAAATGACACAAAGTGTCAACTACGAATGTTGTCCATCCAAGGAGGGAGCGTGATGCCCGGCCGGCTCCGAAAACACAGGCCGAGAGTCGCCCCGGACGGTCCGCCTCGCGGCGCCCGCCCGCTCGGATAAAATGACACAAAGTGTCAACTACGAATGTTGTCCATCCAAGGAGGGAGCGTGAGGCCCGGCCGGCTCCGAAAACACAGGCCGAGAGTCGCCCCGGACGGTCCGCCTCTCGAGGCGCCCGCCCGCTCGGATAAAATGACACAAAGTGTCAACTACGAATGTTGTCCATCCAAGGAGGGAGCGTGATGCCCGGCCGGCTCCGAAAACACAGGCCGAGAGTCGCCCCGGACGGTCCGCCTCTCGAGGCGCCCGCCCGCTCGGATAAAATGACACAAAGTGTCAACTACGAATGTTGTCCATCCAAGGAGGGAGCGTGATGCCCGGCCGGCTCCGAAAACACAGGCCGAGATTCGACCCCGGACGGGCCGTCTTCTCCCGGCGCCCGCCCGCGTACGCCCCCCATCCCCGGTCGCCCGTCTGCTCCCGGCGGGCCTCCGAGTACCCCCTCACCCAACTGACCGACTGGCACTCATGACCCGCCTTGGTAGGGCCCCCATCGGCCTCGGCTCGTCCGACGTCGGGTGGACGGTTCCTACCCACTGCGGGTCGCACTCTAGCGCCCCGGCCGCCGCGTGAGCGTGCGCTCCCCGCGCCGCCCCGCAGGCCCCGGCGCGACCGTACTGCGGCGAGACCGAGACGACCCGGTTTGGCATCCATCCCACCTAGCCACGATCCACGGAGGCCGAGCGAGCGGCTGAGTGTCGGGCGCCGCGCGTGCGAGCGTCCGCCGGCCGCGCCGGTCCTTCCGCGAATGTCGTTTCTCAAACCCTCCGGCTTGATAGCGGCGGCACCACGGGAAGCCGTCCACACACACCGTCCGACCTCTATCCGAAAAGCCTTCCCGACCAACCGCGGTCGCGGGGGCGTCTGTCGCTCCGCATCGGGGGGGCGTATGGCTTCCGCGCTACGCGCTGCGGGCTCGGGGGGGCCGCAACGGCTGAGTCTGACTCGGCCGGGGCGCAGCTTCCCTCCCGGCAGTCAGCAATAGTGCCGATCGCGCCTGCCACCAGCCCCCTCCCCGACGGGTTCGTCGGCGCCGGCTGGCCGCCGTCCGCCTTCGTTCCCCGAGGGTTCCCAACCAGCGCCGATCCAACTCCGCATCCTGGCCGCACGCAGTGCGTGCCTCGCGCGGGTAAGTCGCCGGCGCAGCGCCGCAGCTCCCGACCCCCGCGTACGGGAATAGTTGAGGGCCTCAGCGGGCCGCACCGACCGAGTCCGACTCGGGCCGGGGCGCAGATTCCCGCTTGGGTGACCGAACGTTCTCTGCTCGGGCCGGAGGGCCGACGCCCGTCCCCCCCCCGTCGTCCCCCACGGACCGCCTCCGAGGCCACTTCGCACGGCTCATCCTCGGCTCCCTACCAATGCTTAATCGATGGGGCCGCCCGGCCGGATTCGCGCCACCCTGTCCACCGCGAGTCTCCCCAGACTAAC
Source organism: Syngnathus leptorhynchus (assembly GCF_054491065.1). NCBI lineage: Eukaryota > Metazoa > Chordata > Actinopteri > Syngnathiformes > Syngnathidae > Syngnathus > Syngnathus leptorhynchus. The sequence continues at coordinate 2,766 of NW_028232435.1, read as the reverse complement.
CCGAGTTACCGCCCAGCTCGCCTAACCTTGCACTCGCTCTGCCAAACGGTCGTGTAGTCGGCGGGCCGTCCTACGGGTCGCCCTCCCTCCCCAAACGCGCGGCGGGATAGCGGCAAGGCGGCGGCGGCGGCCAGCGGCGTCGGGGCGCTCACACCGGAGAAGAGGCGTCTTACGAGGCCGGGCGCAGCTCCCTCTCGTTTACTTGCTGAGTAGCGGCGCTCGAAGGTTCCGCGGCGAGCGCGGCTCATCCCATTGAATGTCCCTGC
>NW_028232434.1:0-35890 GCF_054491065.1 Syngnathus leptorhynchus | reverse complement strand
TTTCTGAAATGCCGCTCTCCCGTCACTCTGGTTAAAGTGTTATGAAAAAAAAGGCTGTTGGGGGCTAGGGAGTATCGAGTTGATCATTATACATGAAGAAATAACCAATTTCATCGTTTGGTTTATGTTTTACACGCGTTTTAAATTTTATTGCCGAAATCGCTTTTTCTCGCCGAGATAAGCACGTTTTCTGAAATGCCGTTCTCCCGTCACTCTGGTTAAAGTGTTATGAAAAAAAAGGCTGTTGGGGGCTAGGGAGTATCGAGTTGATCATTATACATGAAGAAATAACCAATTTCATCGTTTGGTTTATGTTTTACACGCGTTTTAAATTTTATTGCCGAAATCGCTTTTTCTCGCCGAGATAAGCACGTTTTCTGAAATGCCGCTCTCCCGTCACTCTGGTTAAATGTTATGAAAAAAAAGGCTGTTGGGGGCTAGGGAGTATCGAGTTGATCATTATACATGAAGAAATAACCAATTTCATCGTTTGGTTTATGTTTTACACGCGTTTTAAATTTTATTGCCGAAATCGCTTTTTCTCGCCGAGATAAGCACGTTTTCTGAAATGCCGCTCTCCCGTCACTCTGGTTAAAGTGTTATGAAAAAAAAGGCTGTTGGGGGCTAGGGAGTATCGAGTTGATCATTATACATGAAGAAATAACCAATTTCATCGTTTGGTTTATGTTTTACACGCGTTTTAAATTTTATTGCCGAAATCGCTTTTTCTCGCCGAGATAAGCACGTTTTCTGAAATGCCGCTCTCCCGTCACTCTGGTTAAAGTGTTATGAAAAAAAAGGCTGTTGGGGGCTAGGGAGTATCGAGTTGATCATTATACATGAAGAAATAACCAATTTCATCGTTTGGTTTATGTTTTACACGCGTTTTAAATTTTATTGCCGAAATCGCTTTTTCTCGCCGAGATAAGCACGTTTTCTGAAATGCCGCTCTCCCGTCACTCTGGTTAAAGTGTTATGAAAAAAAAGGCTGTTGGGGGCTAGGGAGTATCGAGTTGATCATTATACATGAAGAAATAACCAATTTCATCGTTTGGTTTATGTTTTACACGCGTTTTAAATTTTATTGCCGAAATCGCTCTTTCTCGCCGAGATAAGCACGTTTTCTGAAATGCCGCTCTCCCGTCACTCTGGTTAAAGTGTTATGAAAAAAAAGGCTGTTGGGGGCTAGGGAGTATCGAGTTGATCATTATACATGAAGAAATAACCAATTTCATCGTTTGGTTTATGTTTTACACGCGTTTTAAATTTTATTGCCGAAATCGCTTTTTCTCGCCGAGATAAGCACGTTTTCTGAAATGCCGCTCTCCCGTCACTCTGGTTAAAGTGTTATGAAAAAAAAGGCTGTTGGGGGCTAGGGAGTATCGAGTTGATCATTATACATGAAGAAATAACCAATTTCATCGTTTGGTTTATGTTTTACACGCGTTTTAAATTTTATTGCCGAAATTGCTTTTTCTCGCCGAGAAAAGCACGTTTTCTGAAATGCCGCTCTCCCGTCACTCTGGTTAAAGTGTTATGAAAAAAAAGGCTGTTGGGGGCTAGGGAGTATCGAGTTGATCATTATACATGAAGAAATAACCAATTTCATCGTTTGGTTTATGTTTTACACGCGTTTTAAATTTTATTGCCGAAATCGCTTTTTCTCGCCGAGATAAGCACGTTTTCTGAAATGCCGCTCTCCCGTCACTCTGGTTAAAGTGTTATGAAAAAAAAGGCTGTTGGGGGCTAGGGAGTATCGAGTTGATCATTATACATGAAGAAATAACCAATTTCATCGTTTGGTTTATGTTTTACACGCGTTTTAAATTTTATTGCCGAAATCGCTTTTTCTCGCCGAGATAAGCACGTTTTCTGAAATGCCGCTCTCCCGTCACTCTGGTTAAAGTGTTATGAAAAAAAAGGCTGTTGGGGGCTAGGGAGTATCGAGTTGATCATTATACATGAAGAAATAACCAATTTCATCGTTTGATTTATGTTTTACACGCCTTTTAAATTTTATTGCCGAAATCGCTTTTTCTCGCCGAGATAAGCACGTTTTCTGAAATGCCGCTCTCCCGTCACTCTGGTTAAAGTGTTATGAAAAAAAAGGCTGTTGGGGGCTAGGGAGTATCGAGTTGATCATTATACATGAAGAAATAACCAATTTCATCGTTTGGTTTATGTTTTACACGATGCTGAGCTCCAGCTGGAAGTGTAAAAAGAACCGGGCTGGTTAAAAAAAGAACCGGGCGACCCGGTAAAATTGCTTAGCCGGGGCTCTGGAAGCCTAACACGGCGTGATCTTGTCCAAAAAGCCGCTGCTGAGCTCCAGCTGGAAGTGTAAAAAGAACTGGGCTGGTTAAAAAAAAGAACCGGGCGACCCGGTAAAATTGCTTAGCCGGGGCTCTGGAAGCCTAACACGGCGTGATCTTGTCCAAAAAGCCGCTGCTGAGCTCCAGCTGGAAGTGTAAAAAGAACCGGGCTGGTTAAAAAAAAGAACCGGGCGGCCCGGTAAAATTGCTTAGCCGGGGCTCTGGAAGCCTAACCCGGCGTGATACTGTGCAAAAAGCCGCTGCTGAGCTCCAGCTGGAAGTGTAAAAAAAACCGGGCTGGTTAAAAAAAAGAACCGGGCGACCCTGTAAAATTGCTTAGCCGGGGCTCTGGAAGCCTAACACGGCGTGATCTTGTCCAAAAACCCGCTGCTGAGCTCCAGCTGGAAGTGTAAAAAGAACCGGGCTGGTTAAAAAAAAGAACCGGGCGGGCCGGTAAAATTGCTTAGCCGGGGCTCTGGAAGCCTAACACGGCGTGATCTTGTCCAAAAAGCCGCTCGTGAGCTCCAGCTGGAAGTGTAAAAAGAACCGGGCTGGTTCAAAAAAAGAACCGGGCGGCCCGGTAGAATTGCTTAGCCGAGGTCCTGGAAGCCTAACCCGGCGTGATCTTGCGCAAAAAGCCGCTGCTGAGCTCCAGCTGGAAGTGTAAAAAGAACCGGGCTGGTTCAAAAAAAGAACCGGGCGGCCCGGTAAAATTGCTTAGCCGGGGTCCTGGAAGCCTAACGCGGCGTGATCTTGCCCGAAAGTCGGCCTCTATACTTCCTTATTAGGTACCAGGCGCTCAGAGCCAACTTGGCAAAAATTTTCTAAGTGCCCACGGCTCTGCGGGGATTGTGCGTCCGACCCGCGCCGGTTCTCCAGCCGGCCTAAAATAACGCAAAACCAGCCTCTCCCCCTGGAGCTCACAGCCAAAGGCGAAACTTTTCTAAGTGCCTACGGCTCTGCGGGCTTTTGAGTCCGCCCCGCGCCGGTTCGTCGGTCGGCCTCAAAAAGCGAAAAATCAGCCTCTCTCCCTGGAGCTCGACTCGAGTTGATCATTATACATGAAGAAATAACCAATTTCATCGTTTGGTTTATGTTTTACACGCGTTTTAAATTTTATTGCCGAAATCGCTTTTTCTCGCCGAGATAAGCACGTTTTCTGAAATGCCGCTCTCCCGTCACTCTGGTTAAAGTGTTATGAAAAAAAAAGGCTGTTGGGGGCTAGGGAGTATCGAGTTGATCATTATACATGAAGAAATAACCAATTTCATCGTTTGGTTTATGTTTTACACGCGTTTTAAATTTTATTGCCGAAATCGCTTTTTCTCGCCGAGATAAGCACGTTTTCTGAAATGCCGCTCTCCCGTCACTCTGGTGAAAGTGTTATGAAAAAAAAGGCTGTTGGGGGCTAGGGAGTATCGAGTTGATCATTATACATGAAGAAATAACCAATTTCATCGTTTGGTTTATGTTTTACACGCGTTTTAAATTTTATTGCCGAAATCGCTTTTTCTCGCCGAGATAAGCACGTTTTCTGAAATGCCGCTCTCCCGTCACTCTGGTTAAAGTGTTATGAAAAAAAAGGCTGTTGGGGGCTAGGGAGTATCGAGTTGATCATTATACATGAAGAAATAACCAATTTCATCGTTTGGTTTATGTTTTACACGCGTTTTAAATTTTGTTGCCGAAATCGCTTTTTCTCGCCGAGATAAGCACGTTTTCTGAAATGCCGCTCTCCCGTCACTCTGGTTAAAGTGTTATGAAAAAAAAGGCTGTTGGGGGCTAGGGAGTATCGAGTTGATCATTATACATGAAGAAATAACCAATTTCATCGTTTGGTTTATGTTTTACACGCGTTTTAAATTTTATTGCCGAAATGGCTTTTTCTCGCCGAGATAAGCACGTTTTCTGAAATGCCGCTCTCCCGTCACTCTGGTTAAAGTGTTATGAAAAAAAAGGCTGTTGGGGGCTAGGGAGTATCGAGTTGATCATTATACATGAAGAAATAACCAATTTCATCGTTTGGTTTATGTTTTACACGCGTTTTAAATTTTATTGCCGAAATCGCTTTTTCTCGCCGAGATAAGCACGTTTTCTGAAATGCCGCTCTCCCGTCACTCTGGTTAAAGTGTTATGAAAAAAAAGGCTGTTGGGGGCTAGGGAGTATCGAGTTGATCATTATACATGAAGAAATAACCAATTTCATCGTTTGGTTTATGTTTTACACGCGTTTTAAATTTTATTGCCGAAATCGCTTTTTCTCGCCGAGATAAGCACGTTTTCTGAAATGCCGCTCTCCCGTCACTCTGGTTAAAGTGTTATGAAAAAAAAGGCTGTTGGGGGCTAGGGAGTATCGAGTTGATCATTATACATGAAGAAATAACCAATTTCATCGTTTGGTTTATGTTTTACACGCGTTTTAAATTTTATTGCCGAAATCGCTTTTTCTCGCCGAGATAAGCACGTTTTCTGAAATGCCGCTCTCCCGTCACTCTGGTTAAAGTGTTATGAAAAAAAAGGCTGTTGGGGGCTAGGGAGTATCGAGTTGATCATTATACATGAAGAAATAACCAATTTCATCGTTTGGTTTATGTTTTACACGCGTTTTAAATTTTATTGCCGAAATCGCTTTTTCTCGCCGAGATAAGCACGTTTTCTGAAATGCCGCTCTCCCGTCACTCTGGTTAAAGTGTTATGAAAAAAAAGGCTGTTGGGGGCTAGGGAGTATCGAGTTGATCATTATACATGAAGAAATAACCAATTTCATCGTTTGGTTTATGTTTTACACGCGTTTTAAATGTTATTGCCGAAATCGCTTTTTCTCGCCGAGATAAGCACGTTTTCTGAAATGCCGCTCTCCCGTCACTCTGGTTAAAGTGTTATGAAAAAAAAGGCTGTTGGGGGCTAGGGAGTATCGAGTCTATCATTATACATGAAGAAATAACCAATTTCATCGTTTGGTTTATGTTTTACACGCGTTTTAAATTTTATTGCCGAAATCGCTTTTTCTCGCCGAGATAAGCACGTTTTCTGAAATGCCGCTCTCCCGTCACTCTGGTTAAAGTGTTATGAAAAAAAAGGCTGTGGGGGGCTAGGGAGTATCGAGTTGATCATTATACATGAAGAAATAACCAATTTCATCGTTTGGTTTATGTTTTACACGCGTTTTAAATTTTATTGCCGAAATCGCTTTTTCTCGCCGAGATAAGCACGTTTTCTGAAATGCCGCTCTCCCGTCACTCTGGTTAAAGTGTTATGAAAAAAAGGCTGTTGGGGGCTAGGGAGTATCGAGTTGATCATTATACATGAAGAAATAACCAATTTCATCGTTTGGTTTATGTTTTACACGCGTTTTAAATTTTATTGCCGAAATCGCTTTTTCTCGCCGAGATAAGCACGTTTTCTGAAATGCCGCTCTCCCGTCACTCTGGTTAAAGTGTTATGAAAAAAAAGGCTGTTGGGGGCTAGGGAGTATCGAGTTGATCATTATACATGAAGAAATAACCAATTTCATCGTTTGGTTTATGTTTTACACGCGTTTTAAATTTTATTGCCGAAATCGCTTTTTCTCGCCGAGATAAACACGTTTTCTGAAATGCCGCTCTCCCGTCACTCTGGTTAAAGTGTTATGAAAAAAAAGGCTGTTGGGGGCTAGGGAGTATCGAGTTGATCATTATACATGAAGAAATAACCAATTTCATCGTTTGGTTTATGTTTTACACGCGTTTTAAATTTTATTGCCGAAATCGCTTTTTCTCGCCGAGATAAGCACGTTTTCTGAAATGCCGCTCTCCCGTCACTCTGGTTAAAGTGTTATGAAAAAAAAGGCTGTTGGGGGCTAGGGAGTATCGAGTTGATCATTATACATGAAGAAATAACCAATTTCATCGTTTGGTTTATGTTTTACACGCGTTTTAAATTGTATTGCCGAAATCGCTTTTTCTCGCCGAGATAAGCACGTTTTCTGAAATGCCGCTCTCCCGTCACTCTGGTTAAAGTGTTATGAAAAAAAAGGCTGTTGGGGGCTAGGGAGTATCGAGTTGATCATTATACATGAAGAAATAACCAATTTCATCGTTTGGTTTATGTTTTACACGCGTTTTAAATTTTATTGCCGAAATCGCTTTTTCTCGCCGAGATAAGCACGTTTTCTGAAATGCCGCTCTCCCGTCACTCTGGTTAAAGTGTTATGAAAAAAAAGGCTGTTGGGGGCTAGGGAGTATCGAGTTGATCATTATACATGAAGAAATAACCAATTTCATCGTTTGGTTTATGTTTTACACGCGTTTTAAATTTTATTGCCGAAATCGCTTTTTCTCGCCGAGATAAGCACGTTTTCTGAAATGCCGCTCTCCCGTCACTCTGGTTAAAGTGTTATGAAAAAAAAGGCTGTTGGGGGCTAGGGAGTATCGAGTTGATCATTATACATGAAGAAATAACCAATTTCATCGTTTGGTTTATGTTTTACACGCGTTTTAAATTTTATTGCCGAAATCGCTTTTTCTCGCCGAGATAAGCACGTTTTCTGAAATGCCGCTCTCCCGTCACTCTGGTTAAAGTGTTATGAAAAAAAAGGCTGTTGGGGGCTAGGGAGTATCGAGTTGATCATTATACATGAAGAAATAACCAATTTCATCGTTTGATTTATGTTTTACACGCGTTTTAAATTTTATTGCCGAAATCGCTTTTTCTCGCCGAGATAAGCACGTTTTCTGAAATGCCGCTCTCCCGTCACTCTGGTTAAAGTGTTATGAAAAAAAAGGCTGTTGGGGGCTAGGGAGTATCGAGTTGATCATTATACATGAAGAAATAACCAATTTCATCGTTTGGTTTATGTTTTACACGCGTTTTAAATTTTATTGCCGAAATCGCTTTTTCTCGCCGAGATAAGCACGTTTTCTGAAATGCCGCTCTCCCGTCACTCTGGTTAAAGTGTTATGAAAAAAAAAGGCTGTTGGGGGCTAGGGAGTATCGAGTTGATCATTATACATGAAGAAATAACCAATTTCATCGTTTGATTTATGTTTTACACGCGTTTTAAATTTTATTGCCGAAATCGCTTTTTCTCGCCAAGATAAGCACGTTTTCTGAAATGCCGCTCTCCCGTCACTCTGGTTAAAGTGTTATGAAAAAAAAGGCTGTTGGGGGCTAGGGAGTATCGAGTTGATCATTATACATGAAGAAATAACCAATTTCATCGTTTGGTTTATGTTTTACACGATGCTGAGCTCCAGCTGGAAGTGTAAAAAGAACCGGGCTGGTTAAAAAAAGAACCGGGCGACCCGGTAAAATTGCTTAGCCGGGGCTCTGAAAGCCTAACACGGCGTGATCTTGTCCAAAAAGCCGCTGCTGAGCTCCAGCTGGAAGTGTAAAAAGAACCGGGCTGGTTAAAAAAAAGAACCGGGCGACCCGGTAAAATTGCTTAGCCGGGGCTCTGGAAGCCTAACACGGCGTGATCTTGTCCAAAAAGCCGCTGCTGAGCTCCAGCTGGAAGTGTAAAAAGAACCGGGCTGGTTAAAAAAAAGAACCGGGCGGCCCGGTAAAATTGCTTAGCCGGGGCTCTGGAAGCCTAACCCGGCGTGATACTGTGCAAAAAGCCGCTGCTGAGCTCCAGCTGGAAGTGTAAAAAAAACCGGGCTGGTTAAAAAAAAGAACCGGGCGACCCTGTAAAATTGCTTAGCCGGGGCTCTGGAAGCCTAACACGGCGTGATCTTGTCCAAAAACCCGCTGCTGAGCTCCAGCTGGAAGTGTAAAAAGAACCGGGCTGGTTAAAAAAAAGAACCGGGCGGGCCGGTAAAATTGCTTAGCCGGGGCTCTGGAAGCCTAACACGGCGTGATCTTGTCCAAAAAGCCGCTCGTGAGCTCCAGCTGGAAGTGTAAAAAGAACCGGGCTGGTTCAAAAAAAGAACCGGGCGGCCCGGTAGAATTGCTTAGCCGAGGTCCTGGAAGCCTAACCCGGCGTGATCTTGCGCAAAAAGCCGCTGCTGAGCTCCAGCTGGAAGTGTAAAAAGAACCGGGCTGGTTCAAAAAAAGAACCGGGCGGCCCGGTAAAATTGCTTAGCCGGGGTCCTGGAAGCCTAACGCGGCGTGATCTTGCCCGAAAGTCGGCCTCTATACTTCCATATTAGGTACCAGGCGCTCAGAGCCAACTTGGCAAAAATTTTCTAAGTGCCCACGGCTCTGCGGGGATTGTGCGTCCGACCCGCGCCGGTTCTCCAGCCGGCCTAAAATAACGCAAAACCAGCCTCTCCCCCTGGAGCTCACAGCCAAAGGCGAAACTTTTCTAAGTGCCTACGGCTCTGCGGGCTTTTGAGTCCGCCCCGCGCCGGTTCGTCGGTCGGCCTCAAAAAGCGAAAAATCAGCCTCTCTCCCTGGAGCTCGACTCGAGTTGATCATTATACATGAAGAAATAACCAATTTCATCGTTTGGTTTATGTTTTACACGCGTTTTAAATTTTATTGCCGAAATCGCTTTTTCTCGCCGAGATAAGCACGTTTTCTGAAATGCCGCTCTCCCGTCACTCTGGTTAAAGTGTTATGAAAAAAAAGGCTGTTGGGGGCTAGGGAGTATCGAGTTGATCATTATACATGAAGAAATAACCAATTTCATCGTTTGGTTTATGTTTTACACGCGTTTTAAATTTTATTGCCGAAATCGCTTTTTCTCGCCGAGATAAGCACGTTTTCTGAAATGCCGCTCTCCCGTCACTCTGGTTAAAGTGTTATGAAAAAAAAGGCTGTTGGGGGCTAGGGAGTATCGAGTTGATCATTATACATGAAGAAATAACCAATTTCATCGTTTGGTTTATGTTTTACACGCGTTTTAAATTTTATTGCCGAAATCGCTTTTTCTCGCCGAGATAAGCACGTTTTCTGAAATGCCGCTCTCCCGTCACTCTGGTTAAAGTGTTATGAAAAAAAAGGCTGTTGGGGGCTAGGGAGTATCGAGTTGATCATTATACATGAAGAAATAACCAATTTCATCGTTTGGTTTATGTTTTACACGCGTTTTAAATTTTATTGCCGAAATCGCTTTTTCTCGCCGAGATAAGCACGTTTTCTGAAATGCCGCTCTCCCGTCACTCTGGTTAAAGTGTTATGAAAAAAAAGGCTGTTGGGGGCTAGGGAGTATCGAGTTGATCATTATACATGAAGAAATAACCAATTTCATCGTTTGGTTTATGTTTTACACGCGTTTTAAATTTTATTGCGAAAAAAAAGGCTGTTGGGGGCTAGGGAGTATCGAGTTGATCATTATACATGAAGAAATAACCAATTTCATCGTTTGGTTTATGTTTTACACGCGTTTTAAATTTTATTGCCGAAATCGCTTTTTCTCGCCGAGATAAGCACGTTTTCTGAAATGCCGCTCTCCCGTCACTCTGGTTAAAGTGTTATGAAAAAAAAGGCTGTTTGGGGGCTAGGGAGTATCGAGTTGATCATTATACATGAAGAAATAACCAATTTCATCGTTTGGTTTATGTTTTACACGCGTTTTAAATTTTATTGCCGAAATCGCTTTTTCTCGCCGAGATAAGCACGTTTTCTGAAATGCCGCTCTCCCGTCACTCTGGTTAAAGTGTTATGAAAAAAAAGGCTGTTGGGGGCTAGGGAGTATCGAGTTGATCATTATACATGAAGAAATAACCAATTTCATCGTTTGGTTTATGTTTTACACGCGTTTTAAATTTTGTTGCCGAAATCGCTTTTTCTCGCCGAGATAAGCACGTTTTCTGAAATGCCGCTCTCCCGTCACTCTGGTTAAAGTGTTATGAAAAATAAGGCTGTTGGGGGCTAGGGAGTATCGAGTTGATCATTATACATGAAGAAATAACCAATTTCATCGTTTGGTTTATGTTTTACACGCGTTTTAAATTTTATTGCCGAAATGGCTTTTTCTCGCCGAGATAAGCACGTTTTCTGAAATGCCGCTCTCCCGTCACTCTGGTTAAAGTGTTATGAAAAAAAAGGCTGTTGGGGGCTAGGGAGTATCGAGTTGATCATTATACATGAAGAAATAACCAATTTCATCGTTTGGTTTATGTTTTACACGCGTTTTAAATTTTATTGCCGAAATCGCTTTTTCTCGCCGAGATAAGCACGTTATCTGAAATGCCGCTCTCCCGTCACTCTGGTTAAAGTGTTATGAAAAAAAAGGCTGTTGGGGGCTAGGGAGTATCGAGTTGATCATTATACATGAAGAAATAACCAATTTCATCGTTTGGTTTATGTTTTACACGCGTTTTAAATTTTATTGCCGAAATGGCTTTTTCTCGCCGAGATAAGCACGTTTTCTGAAATGCCGCTCTCCCGTCACTCTGGTTAAAGTGTTATGAAAAAAAAGGCTGTTGGGGGCTAGGGAGTATCGAGTTGATCATTATACATGAAGAAATAACCAATTTCATCGTTTGGTTTATGTTTTACACGCGTTTTAAATTTTATTGCCGAAATCGCTTTTTCTCGCCGAGATAAGCACGTTTTCTGAAATGCCGCTCTCCCGTCACTCTGGTTAAAGTGTTATGAAAAAAAAGGCTGTTGGGGGCTAGGGAGTATCGAGTTGATCATTATACATGAAGAAATAACCAATTTCATCGTTTGGTTTATGTTTTACACGCGTTTTAAATTTTATTGCCGAAATCGCTTTTTCTCGCCGAGATAAGCACGTTTTCTGAAATGCCGCTCTCCCGTCACTCTGGTTAAAGTGTTATGAAAAAAAAGGCTGTTGGGGGCTAGGGAGTATCGAGTTGATCATTATACATGAAGAAATAACCAATTTCATCGTTTGGTTTATGTTTTACACGCGTTTTAAATTTTATTGCCGAAATGGCTTTTTCTCGCCGAGATAAGCACGTTCTCTGAAATGCCGCTCTCCCGTCACTCTGGTTAAAGTGTTATGAAAAAAAAGGCTGTTGGGGGCTAGGGAGTATCGAGTTGATCATTATACATGAAGAAATAACCAATTTCATCGTTTGGTTTATGTTTTACACGCGTTTTAAATTTTATTGCCGAAATCGCTTTTTCTCGCCGAGATAAGCACGTTTTCTGAAATGCCGCTCTCCCGTCACTCTGGTTAAAGTGTTATGAAAAAAAAGGCTGTTGGGGGCTAGGGAGTATCGAGTTGATCATTATACATGAAGAAATAACCAATTTCATCGTTTGGTTTATGTTTTACACGCGTTTTAAATTTTATTGCCGAAATCGCTTTTTCTCGCCGAGATAAGCACGTTTTCTGAAATGCCGCTCTCCCGTCACTCTGGTTAAAGTGTTATGAAAAAAAAGGCTGTTGGGGGCTAGGGAGTATCGAGTTGATCATTATACATGAAGAAATAACCAATTTCATCGTTTGGTTTATGTTTTACACGCGTTTTAAATTTTATTGCCGAAATCGCTTTTTCTCGCCGAGATAAGCACGTTTTCTGAAATGCCGCTCTCCCGTCACTCTGGTTAAAGTGTTATGAAAAAAAAAGGCTGTTGGGGGCTAGGGAGTATCGAGTCTATCATTATACATGAAGAAATAACCAATTTCATCGTTTGGTTTATGTTTTACACGCGTTTTAAATTTTATTGCCGAAATCGCTTTTTCTCGCCGAGATAAGCACGTTTTCTGAAATGCCGCTCTCCGTCACTCTGGTTAAAGTGTTATAAAAAAAAAGGCTGTTGGGGGCTAGGGAGTATCGAGTTGATCATTATACATGAAGAAATAACCAATTTCATCGTTTGGTTTATGTTTTACACGCGTTTTAAATTTTATTGCCGAAATCGCTTTTTCTCGCCGACATAAGCACGTTTTCTGAAATGCCGCTCTCCCGTCACTCTGGTGAAAGTGTTATGAAAAAAAAGGCTGTTGGGGGCTAGGGAGTATCGAGTTGATCATTATACATGAAGAAATAACCAATTTCATCGTTTGGTTTATGTTTTACACGCGTTTTAAATTTTATTGCCGAAATCGCTTTTTCTCGCCGAGATAAGCACGTTTTCTGAAATGCCGCTCTCCCGTCACTCTGGTTAAAGTGTTATGAAAAAAAAAGGCTGTTGGGGGCTAGGGAGTATCGAGTTGATCATTATACATGAAGAAATAACCAATTTCATCGTTTGGTTTATGTTTTACACGCGTTTTAAATTTTATTGCCGAAATCGCTTTTTCTCGCCGAGATAAGCACGTTTTCTGAAATGCCGCTCTCCCGTCACTCTGGTTAAAGTGTTATGAAAAAAAAGGCTGTTGGGGGCTAGGGAGTATCGAGTTGATCATTATACATGAAGAAATAACCAATTTCATCGTTTGGTTTATGTTTTACACGCGTTTTAAATTTTATTGCCGAAATCGCTTTTTCTCGCCGAGATAAGCACGTTTTCTGAAATGCCGCTCTCCCGTCACTCTGGTTAAAGTGTTATGAAAAAAAAGGCTGTTGGGGGCTAGGGAGTATCGAGTTGATCATTATACATGAAGAAATAACCAATTTCATCGTTTGGTTTATGTTTTACACGCGTTTTAAATTTTATTGCCGAAATCGCTTTTTCTCGCCGAGATAAGCACGTTTTCTGAAATGCCGCTCTCCCGTCACTCTGGTTAAAGTGTTATGAAAAAAAAGGCTGTTGGGGGCTAGGGAGTATCGAGTTGATCATTATACATGAAGAAATAACCAATTTCATCGTTTGGTTTATGTTTTACACGCGTTTTAAATTTTATTGCCGAAATCGCTTTTTCTCGCCGAGATAAGCACGTTTTCTGAAATGCCGCTCTCCCGTCACTCTGGTTAAAGTGTTATGAAAAAAAGGCTGTTGGGGGCTAGGGAGTATCGAGTTGATCATTATACATGAAGAAATAACCAATTTCATCGTTTGGTTTATGTTTTACACGCGTTTTAAATTTTATTGCCGAAATCGCTTTTTCTCGCCGAGATAAGCACGTTTTCTGAAATGCCGCTCTCCCGTCACTCTGGTTAAAGTGTTATGAAAAAAAAGGCTGTTGGGGGCTAGGGAGTATCGAGTTGATCATTATACATGAAGAAATAACCAATTTCATCGTTTGGTTTATGTTTTACACGCGTTTTAAATTTTATTGCCGAAATCGCTTTTTCTCGCCGAGATAAGCACGTTTTCTGAAATGCCGCTCTCCCGTCACTCTGGTTAAAGTGTTATGAAAAAAAAGGCTGTTGGGGGCTAGGGAGTATCGAGTTGATCATTATACATGAAGAAATAACCAATTTCATCGTTTGGTTTATGTTTTACACGCGTTTTAAATTTTATTGCCGAAATCGCTTTTTCTCGCCGAGATAAGCACGTTTTCTGAAATGCCGCTCTCCCGTCACTCTGGTTAAAGTGTTATGAAAAAAAAGGCTGTTGGGGGCTAGGGAGTATCGAGTTGATCATTATACATGAAGAAATAACCAATTTCATCGTTTGGTTTATGTTTTACACGCGTTTTAAATTGTATTGCCGAAATCGCTTTTTCTCGCCGAGATAAGCACGTTTTCTGAAATGCCGCTCTCCCGTCACTCTGGTTAAAGTGTTATGAAAAAAAAAGGCTGTTGGGGGCTAGGGAGTATCGAGTTGATCATTATACATGAAGAAATAACCAATTTCATCGTTTGGTTTATGTTTTACACGCGTTTTAAATTTTATTGCCGAAATCGCTTTTTCTCGCCGAGATAAGCACGTTTTCTGAAATGCCGCTCTCCCGTCACTCTGGTTAAAGTGTTATGAAAAAAAAAGGCTGTTGGGGGCTAGGGAGTATCGAGTTGATCATTATACATGAAGAAATAACCAATTTCATCGTTTGGTTTATGTTTTACACGCGTTTTAAATTTTATTGCCGAAATCGCTTTTTCTCGCCGAGATAAGCACGTTTTCTGAAATGCCGCTCTCCCGTCACTCTGGTTAAAGTGTTATGAAAAAAAAGGCTGTTGGGGGCTAGGGAGTATCGAGTTGATCATTATACATGAAGAAATAACCAATTTCATCGTTTGGTTTATGTTTTACACGCGTTTTAAATTTTATTGCCGAAATCGCTTTTTCTCGCCGAGATAAGCACGTTTTCTGAAATGCCGCTCTCCCGTCACTCTGGTTAAAGTGTTATGAAAAAAAAGGCTGTTGGGGGCTAGGGAGTATCGAGTTGATCATTATACATGAAGAAATAACCAATTTCATCGTTTGGTTTATGTTTTACACGCGTTTTAAATTTTATTGCCGAAATCGCTTTTTCTCGCCGAGATAAGCACGTTTTCTGAAATGCCGCTCTCCCGTCACTCTGGTTAAAGTGTTATGAAAAAAAAGGCTGTTGGGGGCTAGGGAGTATCGAGTTGATCATTATACATGAAGAAATAACCAATTTCATCGTTTGGTTTATGTTTTACACGCGTTTTAAATTTTATTGCCGAAATGGCTTTTTCTCGCCGAGATAAGCACGTTTTCTGAAATGCCGCTCTCCCGTCACTCTGGTTAAAGTGTTATGAAAAAAAAAGGCTGTTGGTGGGGGCTAGGGAGTATCGAGTTGATCATTATACATGAAGAAATAACCAATTTCATCGTTTGGTTTATGTTTTACACGCGTTTTAAATTTTATTGCCGAAATCGCTTTTTCTCGCCGAGATAAGCACGTTTTCTGAAATGCCGCTCTCCCGTCACTCTGGTTAAAGTGTTATGAAAAAAAAGGCTGGTTGGGGGCTAGGGAGTATCGAGTTGATCATTATACATGAAGAAATAACCAATTTCATCGTTTGGTTTATGTTTTACACGCGTTTTAAATTTTATTGCCGAAATCGCTTTTTCTCGCCGAGATAAGCACGTTTTCTGAAATGCCGCTCTCTCCGTCACTCTGGTTAAAGTGTTATGAAAAAAAAAGGCTGTTGGGGGCTAGGGAGTATCGAGTTGATCATTATACATGAAGAAATAACCAATTTCATCGTTTGGTTTATGTTTTACACGCGTTTTAAATTTTATTGCCGAAATCGCTTTTTCTCGCCGAGATAAGCACGTTTTCTGAAATGCCGCTCTCCCGTCACTCTGGTTAAAGTGTTATGAAAAAAAAGGCTGTTGGGGGGCTAGGGAGTATCGAGTTGATCATTATACATGAAGAAATAACCAATTTCATCGTTTGGTTTATGTTTTACACGCGTTTTAAATTTTATTGCCGAAATCGCTTTTTCTCGCCGAGATAAGCACGTTTTCTGAAATGCCGCTCTCCCGTCACTCTGGTTAAAGTGTTATAAAAAAAAAGGCTGTTGGGGGCTAGGGAGTATCGAGTTGATCATTATACATGAAGAAATAACCAATTTCATCGTTTGGTTTATGTTTTACACGCGTTTTAAATTTTATTGCCGAAATCGCTTTTTTCGCCGAGATAAGCACGTTTTCTGAAATGCCGCTCTCCCGTCACTCTGGTGAAAGTGTTATGAAAAAAAAGGCTGTTGGGGGCTAGGGAGTATCGAGTTGATCATTATACATGAAGAAATAACCAATTTCATCGTTTGGTTTATGTTTTACACGCGTTTTAAATTTTATTGCCGAAATCGCTTTTTCTCGCCGAGATAAGCACGTTTTCTGAAATGCCGCTCTCCCGTCACTCTGGTTAAAGTGTTATGAAAAAAAAAGGCTGTTGGGGGCTAGGGAGTATCGAGTTGATCATTATACATGAAGAAATAACCAATTTCATCGTTTGGTTTATGTTTTACACGCGTTTTAAATTTTATTGCCGAAATCGCTTTTTTCTCGCCGAGATAAGCACGTTTTCTGAAATGCCGCTCTCCCGTCACTCTGGTTAAAGTGTTATGAAAAAAAAGGCTGTGGGGGCTAGGGAGTATCGAGTTGATCATTATACATGAAGAAATAACCAATTTCATCGTTTGGTTTATGTTTTACACGCGTTTTAAATTTTATTGCCGAAATCGCTTTTTCTCTCGCCGAGATAAGCACGTTTTTCTGAAATGCCGCTCTCACCGTCACTCTGGTTAAAGTGTTATGAAAAAAAGGCTGTTGGGGCTAGGGAGTATCGAGTTGATCATTATACATGAAGAAATAACCAATTTCATCGTTTGGTTTATGTTTTACACGCGTTTTTAAATTTTATTGCCGAAATCGCTTTTTCTCGCCGAGATAAGCACGTTTTCTGAAATGCCGCTCTCCCGTCACTCTGGTTAAAGTGTTATGAAAAAAAAGGCTGTTGGGGGCTAGGGAGTATCGAGTTGATCATTATACATGAAGAAATAACCAATTTCATCATCGTTTGGTTTATGTTTTACACGCGTTTTAAATTTTATTGCCGAAATCGCTTTTTCTCGCCGAGATAAGCACGTTTTCTGAAATGCCGCTCTCCCGTCACTCTGGTTAAAGTGTTATGAAAAAAAAGGCTGTTGGGGGGCTAGGGAGTATCGAGTTGATCATTATACATGAAGAAATAACCAATTTCATCGTTTGGTTTATGTTTTACACGCGTTTTAAATTTTATTGCCGAAATCGCTTTTTTCTCGCCGAGATAAGCACGTTTTCTGAAATGCCGCTCTCCCGTCACTCTGGTTAAAGTGTTATGAAAAAAAAGGCTGTTGGGGGCTAGGGAGTATCGAGTTGATCATTATACATGAAGAAATAACCAATTTCATCGTTTGGTTTATGTTTTACACGCGTTTTAAATTTTATTGCCGAAATCGCTTTTTCTCGCCGAGATAAGCACGTTTTCTGAAATGCCGCTCTCCCGTCACTCTGGTTAAAGTGTTATGAAAAAAAAAGGCTGTTTGGGGGCTAGGGAGTATCGAGTTGATCATTATACATGAAGAAATAACCAATTTCATCGTTTGGTTTATGTTTTACACGCGTTTTAAATTTTATTGCCGAAATCGCTTTTTCTCGCCGAGATAAGCACGTTTTCTGAAATGCCGCTCTCCCGTCACTCTGGTTAAAGTGTTATGAAAAAAAAGGCTGTTGGGGGCTAGGGAGTATCGAGTTGATCATTATACATGAAGAAATAACCAATTTCATCGTTTGGTTTATGTTTTACACGCGTTTTAAATTTTATTGCCGAAATCGCTTTTTCTCGCCGAGATAAGCACGTTTCTGAAATGCCGCTCTCCCGTCACTCTGGTTAAAGTGTTATGAAAAAAAAAGGCTGTTGGGGGCTAGGGAGTATCGAGTTGATCATTATACATGAAGAAATAACCAATTTCATCGTTTGGTTTATGTTTTACACGCGTTTTAAATTGTATTGCCGAAATCGCTTTTTCTCGCCGAGATAAGCACGTTTTCTGAAATGCCGCTCTCCCGTCACTCTGGTTAAAGTGTTATGAAAAAAAGGCTGTTGGGGGCTAGGTAGTATCGAGTTGATCATTATACATGAAGAAATAACCAATTTCATCGTTTGGTTTATGTTTTACACGCGTTTTAAATTTTATTGCCGAAATCGCTTTTTCTCGCCGAGATAAGCACGTTTTTCTGAAATGCCGCTCTCCCGTCACTCTGGTTAAAGTGTTATGAAAAAAAAAGGCTGTTGGGGGCTAGGGAGTATCGAGTTGATCATTATACATGAAGAAATAACCAATTTCATCGTTTGGTTTATGTTTTACACGCGTTTTAAATTTTATTGCCGAAATGGCTTTTTCTCGCCGAGATAAGCACGTTTTCTGAAATCGCCGCTCTCCCGTCACTCTGGTTAAAGTGTTATGAAAAAAAAGGCTGTTGGGGGCTAGGGAGTATCGAGTTGATCATATACATGAGAAATTAACCAATTTCATCGTTGGTTTATGTTTTACACGCGTTTTAAATTTTATTGCCGAAATCGGCTTTTTCTCGCCGGAGATAAGCACGTTTCTGAAATGCCGCTCTCCCGTCACTCTGGTTAAAGTGTTATGAAAAAAAAAGGCTGTTGGGGGCTAGGGAGTATCGAGTTGATCATTATACATGAAGAAATAACCAATTTCATCGTTTGGTTTATGTTTTACACGCGTTTTAAATTTTATTGCCGAAATCGCTTTTTCTCGCCGAGATAAGCACGTTTTCTGAAATGCCGCTCTCCCGTCACTCTGGTTAAAGTGTTATGAAAAAAAAGGCTGTTGGGGGCTAGGGAGTATCGAGTTGATCATTATACATGAAGAAATAACCAATTTCATCGTTTGGTTTATGTTTTACACGCGTTTTAAATTTTATTGCCGAAATCGCTTTTTCTCGCCGAGATAAGCACGTTTTCTGAAATGCCGCTCTCCCGTCACTCTGGTTAAAGTGTTATGAAAAAAAAGGCTGTTGGGGGCTAGGGAGTATCGAGTTGATCATTATACATGAAGAAATAACCAATTTCATCGTTTGGTTTATGTTTTACACGCGTTTTAAATTTTATTGCCGAAATCGCTTTTTCTCGCCGAGATAAGCACGTTTTCTGAAATGCCGCTCTCCCGTCACTCTGGTTAAAGTGTTATGAAAAAAAAGGCTGTTGGGGGGCTAGGGAGTATCGAGTTGATCATTATACATGAAGAAATAACCAATTTCATCGTTTGGTTTATGTTTTACACGCGTTTTAATATTTTATTGCCGAAATCGCTTTTTCTCGCCGAGATAAGCACGTTTTCTGAAATGCCGCTCTCCCGTCACTCTGGTTAAAGTGTTATGAAAAAAAAGGCTGTTGGGGGCTAGGGAGTATCGAGTTGATCATTATACATGAAGAAATAACCAATTTCATCGTTTGGTTTATGTTTTACACGCGTTTTAAATTTTATTGCCGAAATCGCTTTTTCTCGCCGAGATAAGCACGTTTTCTGAAATGCCGCTCTCCCGTCACTCTGGTTAAAGTGTTATGAAAAAAAAGGCTGTTGGGGGCTAGGGAGTATCGAGTTGATCATTATACATGAAGAAATAACCAATTTCATCGTTTGGTTTATGTTTTACACGCGTTTTAAATTTTATTGCCGAAATCGCTTTTTCTCGCCGAGATAAGCACGTTTTCTGAAATGCCGCTCTCCCGTCACTCTGGTTAAAGTGTTATGAAAAAAAAGGCTGTTGGGGGCTAGGGAGTATCGAGTTGATCATTATACATGAAGAAATAACCAATTTCATCGTTTGGTTTATGTTTTACACGCGTTTTAAATTTTATTGCCGAAATCGCTTTTTCTCGCCGAGATAAGCACGTTTTCTGAAATGCCGCTCTCCCGTCACTCTGGTTAAAGTGTTATGAAAAAAAAGGCTGTTGGGGGCTAGGGAGTATCGAGTTGATCATTATACATGAAGAAATAACCAATTTCATCGTTTGGTTTATGTTTTACACGCGTTTTAAATTTTATTGCCGAAATCGCTTTTTCTCGCCGAGATAAGCACGTTTTCTGAAATGCCGCTCTCCCGTCACTCTGGTTAAAGTGTTATGAAAAAAAAGGCTGTTGGGGGCTAGGGAGTATCGAGTTGATCATTATACATGAAGAAATAACCAATTTCATCGTTTGGTTTATGTTTTACACGCGTTTTAAATTTTATTGCCGAAATCGCTTTTTCTCGCCGAGATAAGCACGTTTTCTGAAATGCCGCTCTCCCGTCACTCTGGTTAATCTGTTATGAAAAAAAAGGCTGTTGGGGGCTAGGGAGTATCGAGTTGATCATTATACATGAAGAAATAACCAATTTCATCGTTTGGTTTATGTTTTACACGCGTTTTATGATCATTATACATGAAGAAATAACCAATTTCATCGTTTGGTTTATGTTTTACACGCGTTTTAAATTTTATTGCCGAAATCGCTTTTTCTCGCCGAGATAAGCACGTTTTCTGAAATGCCGCTCTCCCGTCACTCTGGTTAAAGTGTTATGAAAAAAAAGGCTGTTGGGGGCTAGGGAGTATCGAGTTGATCATTATACATGAAGAAATAACCAATTTCATCGTTTGGTTTATGTTTTACACGCGTTTTAAATTTTATTGCCGAAATCGCTTTTTCTCGCCGAGATAAGCACGTTTTCTGAAATGCCGCTCTCCCGTCACTCTGGTTAAAGTGTTATGAAAAAAAAGGCTGTTGGGGGCTAGGGAGTATCGAGTTGATCATTATACATGAAGAAATAACCAATTTCATCGTTTGGTTTATGTTTTACACGCGTTTTAAATTTTATTGCCGAAATCGCTTTTTCTCGCCGAGATAAGCACGTTTTCTGAAATGCCGCTCTCCCGTCACTCTGGTTAAAGTGTTATGAAAAAAAAGGCTGTTGGGGGCTAGGGAGTATCGAGTTGATCATTATACATGAAGAAATAACCAATTTCATCGTTTGGTTTATGTTTTACACGCGTTTTAAATTTTATTGCCGAAATCGCTTTTTCTCGCCGAGATAAGCACGTTTTCTGAAATGCCGCTCTCCCGTCACTCTGGTTAAAGTGTTATGAAAAAAAAGGCTGTTGGGGGCTAGGGAGTATCGAGTTGATCATTATACATGAAGAAATAACCAATTTCATCGTTTGGTTTATGTTTTACACGCGTTTTAAATTTTATTGCCGAAATCGCTTTTTCTCGCCGAGATAAGCACGTTTTCTGAAATGCCGCTCTCCCGTCACTCTGGTTAAAGTGTTATGAAAAAAAAGGCTGTTGGGGGCTAGGGAGTATCGAGTTGATCATTATACATGAAGAAATAACCAATTTCATCGTTTGGTTTATGTTTTACACGCGTTTTAAATTTTATTGCCGAAATCGCTTTTTCTCGCCGAGATAAGCACGTTTTCTGAAATGCCGCTCTCCCGTCACTCTGGTTAAAGTGTTATGAAAAAAAAGGCTGTTGGGGGCTAGGGAGTATCGAGTTGATCATTATACATGAAGAAATAACCAATTTCATCGTTTGGTTTATGTTTTACACGCGTTTTAAATTTTATTGCCGAAATCGCTTTTTCTCGCCGAGATAAGCACGTTTTCTGAAATGCCGCTCTCCCGTCACTCTGGTTAAAGTGTTATGAAAAAAAAGGCTGTTGGGGGCTAGGGAGTATCGAGTTGATCATTATACATGAAGAAATAACCAATTTCATCGTTTGGTTTATGTTTTACACGCGTTTTAAATTTTATTGCCGAAATCGCTTTTTCTCGCCGAGATAAGCACGTTTTCTGAAATGCCGCTCTCCCGTCACTCTGGTTAAAGTGTTATGAAAAAAAAGGCTGTTGGGGGCTAGGGAGTATCGAGTTGATCATTATACATGAAGAAATAACCAATTTCATCGTTTGGTTTATGTTTTACACGCGTTTTAAATTTTATTGCCGAAATCGCTTTTTCTCGCCGAGATAAGCACGTTTTCTGAAATGCCGCTCTCCCGTCACTCTGGTTAAAGTGTTATGAAAAAAAAGGCTGTTGGGGGCTAGGGAGTATCGAGTTGATCATTATACATGAAGAAATAACCAATTTCATCGTTTGGTTTATGTTTTACACGCGTTTTAAATTTTATTGCCGAAATCGCTTTTTCTCGCCGAGATAAGCACGTTTTCTGAAATGCCGCTCTCCCGTCACTCTGGTTAAAGTGTTATGAAAAAAAAGGCTGTTGGGGGCTAGGGAGTATCGAGTTGATCATTATACATGAAGAAATAACCAATTTCATCGTTTGGTTTATGTTTTACACGCGTTTTAAATTTTATTGCCGAAATCGCTTTTTCTCGCCGAGATAAGCACGTTTTCTGAAATGCCGCTCTCCCGTCACTCTGGTTAAAGTGTTATGAAAAAAAAGGCTGTTGGGGGCTAGGGAGTATCGAGTTGATCATTATACATGAAGAAATAACCAATTTCATCGTTTGGTTTATGTTTTACACGCGTTTTAAATTTTATTGCCGAAATCGCTTTTTCTCGCCGAGATAAGCACGTTTTCTGAAATGCCGCTCTCCCGTCACTCTGGTTAAAGTGTTATGAAAAAAAAGGCTGTTGGGGGCTAGGGAGTATCGAGTTGATCATTATACATGAAGAAATAACCAATTTCATCGTTTGGTTTATGTTTTACACGCGTTTTAAATTTTATTGCCGAAATCGCTTTTTCTCGCCGAGATAAGCACGTTTTCTGAAATGCCGCTCTCCCGTCACTCTGGTTAAAGTGTTATGAAAAAAAAGGCTGTTGGGGGCTAGGGAGTATCGAGTTGATCATTATACATGAAGAAATAACCAATTTCATCGTTTGGTTTATGTTTTACACGCGTTTTAAATTTTATTGCCGAAATCGCTTTTTCTCGCCGAGATAAGCACGTTTTCTGAAATGCCGCTCTCCCGTCACTCTGGTTAAAGTGTTATGAAAAAAAAGGCTGTTGGGGGCTAGGGAGTATCGAGTTGATCATTATACATGAAGAAATAACCAATTTCATCGTTTGGTTTATGTTTTACACGCGTTTTAAATTTTATTGCCGAAATCGCTTTTTCTCGCCGAGATAAGCACGTTTTCTGAAATGCCGCTCTCCCGTCACTCTGGTTAAAGTGTTATGAAAAAAAAGGCTGTTGGGGGCTAGGGAGTATCGAGTTGATCATTATACATGAAGAAATAACCAATTTCATCGTTTGGTTTATGTTTTACACGCGTTTTAAATTTTATTGCCGAAATCGCTTTTTCTCGCCGAGATAAGCACGTTTTCTGAAATGCCGCTCTCCCGTCACTCTGGTTAAAGTGTTATGAAAAAAAAGGCTGTTGGGGGCTAGGGAGTATCGAGTTGATCATTATACATGAAGAAATAACCAATTTCATCGTTTGGTTTATGTTTTACACGCGTTTTAAATTTTATTGCCGAAATCGCTTTTTCTCGCCGAGATAAGCACGTTTTCTGAAATGCCGCTCTCCCGTCACTCTGGTTAAAGTGTTATGAAAAAAAAGGCTGTTGGGGGCTAGGGAGTATCGAGTTGATCATTATACATGAAGAAATAACCAATTTCATCGTTTGGTTTATGTTTTACACGCGTTTTAAATTTTATTGCCGAAATCGCTTTTTCTCGCCGAGATAAGCACGTTTTCTGAAATGCCGCTCTCCCGTCACTCTGGTTAAAGTGTTATGAAAAAAAAGGCTGTTGGGGGCTAGGGAGTATCGAGTTGATCATTATACATGAAGAAATAACCAATTTCATCGTTTGGTTTATGTTTTACACGCGTTTTAAATTTTATTGCCGAAATCGCTTTTTCTCGCCGAGATAAGCACGTTTTCTGAAATGCCGCTCTCCCGTCACTCTGGTTAAAGTGTTATGAAAAAAAAGGCTGTTGGGGGCTAGGGAGTATCGAGTTGATCATTATACATGAAGAAATAACCAATTTCATCGTTTGGTTTATGTTTTACACGCGTTTTAAATTTTATTGCCGAAATCGCTTTTTCTCGCCGAGATAAGCACGTTTTCTGAAATGCCGCTCTCCCGTCACTCTGGTTAAAGTGTTATGAAAAAAAAGGCTGTTGGGGGCTAGGGAGTATCGAGTTGATCATTATACATGAAGAAATAACCAATTTCATCGTTTGGTTTATGTTTTACACGCGTTTTAAATTTTATTGCCGAAATCGCTTTTTCTCGCCGAGATAAGCACGTTTTCTGAAATGCCGCTCTCCCGTCACTCTGGTTAAAGTGTTATGAAAAAAAAGGCTGTTGGGGGCTAGGGAGTATCGAGTTGATCATTATACATGAAGAAATAACCAATTTCATCGTTTGGTTTATGTTTTACACGCGTTTTAAATTTTATTGCCGAAATCGCTTTTTCTCGCCGAGATAAGCACGTTTTCTGAAATGCCGCTCTCCCGTCACTCTGGTTAAAGTGTTATGAAAAAAAAGGCTGTTGGGGGCTAGGGAGTATCGAGTTGATCATTATACATGAAGAAATAACCAATTTCATCGTTTGGTTTATGTTTTACACGCGTTTTAAATTTTATTGCCGAAATCGCTTTTTCTCGCCGAGATAAGCACGTTTTCTGAAATGCCGCTCTCCCGTCACTCTGGTTAAAGTGTTATGAAAAAAAAGGCTGTTGGGGGCTAGGGAGTATCGAGTTGATCATTATACATGAAGAAATAACCAATTTCATCGTTTGGTTTATGTTTTACACGCGTTTTAAATTTTATTGCCGAAATCGCTTTTTCTCGCCGAGATAAGCACGTTTTCTGAAATGCCGCTCTCCCGTCACTCTGGTTAAAGTGTTATGAAAAAAAAGGCTGTTGGGGGCTAGGGAGTATCGAGTTGATCATTATACATGAAGAAATAACCAATTTCATCGTTTGGTTTATGTTTTACACGCGTTTTAAATTTTATTGCCGAAATCGCTTTTTCTCGCCGAGATAAGCACGTTTTCTGAAATGCCGCTCTCCCGTCACTCTGGTTAAAGTGTTATGAAAAAAAAGGCTGTTGGGGGCTAGGGAGTATCGAGTTGATCATTATACATGAAGAAATAACCAATTTCATCGTTTGGTTTATGTTTTACACGCGTTTTAAATTTTATTGCCGAAATCGCTTTTTCTCGCCGAGATAAGCACGTTTTCTGAAATGCCGCTCTCCCGTCACTCTGGTTAAAGTGTTATGAAAAAAAAGGCTGTTGGGGGCTAGGGAGTATCGAGTTGATCATTATACATGAAGAAATAACCAATTTCATCGTTTGGTTTATGTTTTACACGCGTTTTAAATTTTATTGCCGAAATCGCTTTTTCTCGCCGAGATAAGCACGTTTTCTGAAATGCCGCTCTCCCGTCACTCTGGTTAAAGTGTTATGAAAAAAAAGGCTGTTGGGGGCTAGGGAGTATCGAGTTGATCATTATACATGAAGAAATAACCAATTTCATCGTTTGGTTTATGTTTTACACGCGTTTTAAATTTTATTGCCGAAATCGCTTTTTCTCGCCGAGATAAGCACGTTTTCTGAAATGCCGCTCTCCCGTCACTCTGGTTAAAGTGTTATGAAAAAAAAGGCTGTTGGGGGCTAGGGAGTATCGAGTTGATCATTATACATGAAGAAATAACCAATTTCATCGTTTGGTTTATGTTTTACACGCGTTTTAAATTTTATTGCCGAAATCGCTTTTTCTCGCCGAGATAAGCACGTTTTCTGAAATGCCGCTCTCCCGTCACTCTGGTTAAAGTGTTATGAAAAAAAAGGCTGTTGGGGGCTAGGGAGTATCGAGTTGATCATTATACATGAAGAAATAACCAATTTCATCGTTTGGTTTATGTTTTACACGCGTTTTAAATTTTATTGCCGAAATCGCTTTTTCTCGCCGAGATAAGCACGTTTTCTGAAATGCCGCTCTCCCGTCACTCTGGTTAAAGTGTTATGAAAAAAAAGGCTGTTGGGGGCTAGGGAGTATCGAGTTGATCATTATACATGAAGAAATAACCAATTTCATCGTTTGGTTTATGTTTTACACGCGTTTTAAATTTTATTGCCGAAATCGCTTTTTCTCGCCGAGATAAGCACGTTTTCTGAAATGCCGCTCTCCCGTCACTCTGGTTAAAGTGTTATGAAAAAAAAGGCTGTTGGGGGCTAGGGAGTATCGAGTTGATCATTATACATGAAGAAATAACCAATTTCATCGTTTGGTTTATGTTTTACACGCGTTTTAAATTTTATTGCCGAAATCGCTTTTTCTCGCCGAGATAAGCACGTTTTCTGAAATGCCGCTCTCCCGTCACTCTGGTTAAAGTGTTATGAAAAAAAAGGCTGTTGGGGGCTAGGGAGTATCGAGTTGATCATTATACATGAAGAAATAACCAATTTCATCGTTTGGTTTATGTTTTACACGCGTTTTAAATTTTATTGCCGAAATCGCTTTTTCTCGCCGAGATAAGCACGTTTTCTGAAATGCCGCTCTCCCGTCACTCTGGTTAAAGTGTTATGAAAAAAAAGGCTGTTGGGGGCTAGGGAGTATCGAGTTGATCATTATACATGAAGAAATAACCAATTTCATCGTTTGGTTTATGTTTTACACGCGTTTTAAATTTTATTGCCGAAATCGCTTTTTCTCGCCGAGATAAGCACGTTTTCTGAAATGCCGCTCTCCCGTCACTCTGGTTAAAGTGTTATGAAAAAAAAGGCTGTTGGGGGCTAGGGAGTATCGAGTTGATCATTATACATGAAGAAATAACCAATTTCATCGTTTGGTTTATGTTTTACACGCGTTTTAAATTTTATTGCCGAAATCGCTTTTTCTCGCCGAGATAAGCACGTTTTCTGAAATGCCGCTCTCCCGTCACTCTGGTTAAAGTGTTATGAAAAAAAAGGCTGTTGGGGGCTAGGGAGTATCGAGTTGATCATTATACATGAAGAAATAACCAATTTCATCGTTTGGTTTATGTTTTACACGCGTTTTAAATTTTATTGCCGAAATCGCTTTTTCTCGCCGAGATAAGCACGTTTTCTGAAATGCCGCTCTCCCGTCACTCTGGTTAAAGTGTTATGAAAAAAAAGGCTGTTGGGGGCTAGGGAGTATCGAGTTGATCATTATACATGAAGAAATAACCAATTTCATCGTTTGGTTTATGTTTTACACGCGTTTTAAATTTTATTGCCGAAATCGCTTTTTCTCGCCGAGATAAGCACGTTTTCTGAAATGCCGCTCTCCCGTCACTCTGGTTAAAGTGTTATGAAAAAAAAGGCTGTTGGGGGCTAGGGAGTATCGAGTTGATCATTATACATGAAGAAATAACCAATTTCATCGTTTGGTTTATGTTTTACACGCGTTTTAAATTTTATTGCCGAAATCGCTTTTTCTCGCCGAGATAAGCACGTTTTCTGAAATGCCGCTCTCCCGTCACTCTGGTTAAAGTGTTATGAAAAAAAAGGCTGTTGGGGGCTAGGGAGTATCGAGTTGATCATTATACATGAAGAAATAAGCCAATTTCATCGTTTGGTTTATGTTTTACACGCGTTTTAAATTTTATTGCCGAAATCGCTTTTTCTCGCCGAGATAAGCACGTTTTCTGAAATGCCGCTCTCCCGTCACTCTGGTTAAAGTGTTATGAAAAAAAAGGCTGTTGGGGGCTAGGGAGTATCGAGTTGATCATTATACATGAAGAAATAACCAATTTCATCGTTTGGTTTATGTTTTACACGCGTTTTAAATTTTATTGCCGAAATCGCTTTTTCTCGCCGAGATAAGCACGTTTTCTGAAATGCCGCTCTCCCGTCACTCTGGTTAAAGTGTTATGAAAAAAAAGGCTGTTGGGGGCTAGGGAGTATCGAGTTGATCATTATACATGAAGAAATAAGCAATTTCATCGTTTGGTTTATGTTTTACACGCGTTTTAAATTTTATTGCCGAAATCGCTTTTTCTCGCCGAGATAAGCACGTTTTCTGAAATGCCGCTCTCCCGTCACTCTGGTTAAAGTGTTATGAAAAAAAAGGCTGTTGGGGGCTAGGGAGTATCGAGTTGATCATTATACATGAAGAAATAAGCAATTTCATCGTTTGGTTTATGTTTTACACGCGTTTTAAATTTTATTGCCGAAATCGCTTTTTCTCGCCGAGATAAGCACGTTTTCTGAAATGCCGCTCTCCCGTCACTCTGGTTAAAGTGTTATGAAAAAAAAGGCTGTTGGGGGCTAGGGAGTATCGAGTTGATCATTATACATGAAGAAATAAGCAATTTCATCGTTTGGTTTATGTTTTACACGCGTTTTAAATTTTATTGCCGAAATCGCTTTTTCTCGCCGAGATAAGCACGTTTTCTGAAATGCCGCTCTCCCGTCACTCTGGTTAAAGTGTTATGAAAAAAAAGGCTGTTGGGGGCTAGGGAGTATCGAGTTGATCATTATACATGAAGAAATAACCAATTTCATCGTTTGGTTTATGTTTTACACGCGTTTTAAATTTTATTGCCGAAATCGCTTTTTCTCGCCGAGATAAGCACGTTTTCTGAAATGCCGCTCTCCCGTCACTCTGGTTAAAGTGTTATGAAAAAAAAGGCTGTTGGGGGCTAGGGAGTATCGAGTTGATCATTATACATGAAGAAATAAGCAATTTCATCGTTTGGTTTATGTTTTACACGCGTTTTAAATTTTATTGCCGAAATCGCTTTTTCTCGCCGAGATAAGCACGTTTCTGAAATGCCGCTCTCCCGTCACTCTGGTTAAAGTGTTATGAAAAAAAAGGCTGTTGGGGGCTAGGGAGTATCGAGTTGATCATTATACATGAAGAAATAACCAATTTCATCGTTTGGTTTATGTTTTACACGCGTTTTAAATTTTATTGCCGAAATCGCTTTTTCTCGCCGAGATAAGCACGTTTTCTGAAATGCCGCTCTCCCGTCACTCTGGTTAAAGTGTTATGAAAAAAAAGGCTGTTGGGGGCTAGGGAGTATCGAGTTGATCATTATACATGAAGAAATAACCAATTTCATCGTTTGGTTTATGTTTTACACGCGTTTTAAATTTTATTGCCGAAATCGCTTTTTCTCGCCGAGATAAGCACGTTTTCTGAAATGCCGCTCTCCCGTCACTCTGGTTAAAGTGTTATGAAAAAAAAAGGCTGTTGGGGGCTAGGGAGTATCGAGTTGATCATTATACATGAAGAAATAACCAATTTCATCGTTTGGTTTATGTTTTACACGCGTTTTAAATTTTATTGCCGAAATCGCTTTTTCTCGCCGAGATAAGCACGTTTTCTGAAATGCCGCTCTCCCGTCACTCTGGTTAAAGTGTTATGAAAAAAAAGGCTGTTGGGGGCTAGGGAGTATCGAGTTGATCATTATACATGAAGAAATAACCAATTTCATCGTTTGGTTTATGTTTTACACGCGTTTTAAATTTTATTGCCGAAATCGCTTTTTCTCGCCGAGATAAGCACGTTTTCTGAAATGCCGCTCTCCCGTCACTCTGGTTAAAGTGTTATGAAAAAAAAGGCTGTTGGGGGCTAGGGAGTATCGAGTTGATCATTATACATGAAGAAATAACCAATTTCATCGTTTGGTTTATGTTTTACACGCGTTTTAAATTTTATTGCCGAAATCGCTTTTTCTCGCCGAGATAAGCACGTTTTCTGAAATGCCGCTCTCCCGTCACTCTGGTTAAAGTGTTATGAAAAAAAAGGCTGTTGGGGGCTAGGGAGTATCGAGTTGATCATTATACATGAAGAAATAACCAATTTCATCGTTTGGTTTATGTTTTACACGCGTTTTAAATTTTATTGCCGAAATCGCTTTTTCTCGCCGAGATAAGCACGTTTTCTGAAATGCCGCTCTCCCGTCACTCTGGTTAAAGTGTTATGAAAAAAAAGGCTGTTGGGGGCTAGGGAGTATCGAGTTGATCATTATACATGAAGAAATAACCAATTTCATCGTTTGGTTTATGTTTTACACGCGTTTTAAATTTTATTGCCGAAATCGCTTTTTCTCGCCGAGATAAGCACGTTTTCTGAAATGCCGCTCTCCCGTCACTCTGGTTAAAGTGTTATGAAAAAAAAGGCTGTTGGGGGCTAGGGAGTATCGAGTTGATCATTATACATGAAGAAATAACCAATTTCATCGTTTGGTTTATGTTTTACACGCGTTTTAAATTTTATTGCCGAAATCGCTTTTTCTCGCCGAGATAAGCACGTTTTCTGAAATGCCGCTCTCCCGTCACTCTGGTTAAAGTGTTATGAAAAAAAAGGCTGTTGGGGGCTAGGGAGTATCGAGTTGATCATTATACATGAAGAAATAACCAATTTCATCGTTTGGTTTATGTTTTACACGCGTTTTAAATTTTATTGCCGAAATCGCTTTTTCTCGCCGAGATAAGCACGTTTTCTGAAATGCCGCTCTCCCGTCACTCTGGTTAAAGTGTTATGAAAAAAAGGCTGTTGGGGGCTAGGGAGTATCGAGTTGATCATTATACATGAAGAAATAACCAATTTCATCGTTTGGTTATGTTTTACACGCGTTTTAAATTTTATTGCCGAAATCGCTTTTTCTCGCCGAGATAAGCACGTTTTCTGAAATGCCGCTCTCCCGTCACTCTGGTTAAAGTGTTATGAAAAAAAAGGCTGTTGGGGGCTAGGGAGTATCGAGTTGATCATTATACATGAAGAAATAACCAATTTCATCGTTTGGTTTATGTTTTACACGCGTTTTAAATTTTATTGCCGAAATCGCTTTTTCTCGCCGAGATAAGCACGTTTTCTGAAATGCCGCTCTCCCGTCACTCTGGTTAAAGTGTTATGAAAAAAAAGGCTGTTGGGGGCTAGGGAGTATCGAGTTGATCATTATACATGAAGAAATAACCAATTTCATCGTTTGGTTTATGTTTTACACGCGTTTTTAAATTTTATTGCCGCCGAAATCGCTTTTTCTCGCCGAGATAAGCACGTTTTCTGAAATGCCGCTCTCCCGTCACTCTGGTTAAAGTGTTATGAAAAAAAAGGCTGTTGGGGGCTAGGGAGTATCGAGTTGATCATTATACATGAAGAAATAACCAATTTCATCGTTTGGTTTATGTTTTACACGCGTTTTAAATTTTATTGCCGAAATCGCTTTTTCTCGCCGAGATAAGCACGTTTTCTGAAATGCCGCTCTCCCGTCACTCTGGTTAAAGTGTTATGAAAAAAAAGGCTGTTGGGGGCTAGGGAGTATCGAGTTGATCATTATACATGAAGAAATAACCAATTTCATCGTTTGGTTTATGTTTTACACGCGTTTTAAATTTTATTGCCGAAATCGCTTTTTCTCGCCGAGATAAGCACGTTTTCTGAAATGCCGCTCTCCCGTCACTCTGGTTAAAGTGTTATGAAAAAAAAGGCTGTTGGGGGCTAGGGAGTATCGAGTTGATCATTATACATGAAGAAATAACCAATTTCATCGTTTGGTTTATGTTTTACACGCGTTTTAAATTTTATTGCCGAAATCGCTTTTTCTCGCCGAGATAAGCACGTTTTCTGAAATGCCGCTCTCCCGTCACTCTGGTTAAAGTGTTATGAAAAAAAAGGCTGTTGGGGGCTAGGGAGTATCGAGTTGATCATTATACATGAAGAAATAACCAATTTCATCGTTTGGTTTATGTTTTACACGCGTTTTAAATTTTATTGCCGAAATCGCTTTTTCTCGCCGAGATAAGCACGTTTTCTGAAATGCCGCTCTCCCGTCACTCTGGTTAAAGTGTTATGAAAAAAAAGGCTGTTGGGGGCTAGGGAGTATCGAGTTGATCATTATACATGAAGAAATAACCAATTTCAGTCGTTTGGTTTATGTTTTACACGCGTTTTAAATTTTATTGCCGAAATCGCTTTTTCTCGCCGAGATAAGCACGTTTTCTGAAATGCCGCTCTCCCGTCACTCTGGTTAAAGTGTTATGAAAAAAAAGGCTGTTGGGGGCTAGGGAGTATCGAGTTGATCATTATACATGAAGAAATAACCAATTTCATCGTTTGGTTTATGTTTTACACGCGTTTTAAATTTTATTGCCGAAATCGCTTTTTCTCGCCGAGATAAGCACGTTTTCTGAAATGCCGCTCTCCCGTCACTCTGGTTAAAGTGTTATGAAAAAAAAGGCTGTTGGGGGCTAGGGAGTATCGAGTTGATCATTATACATGAAGAAATAACCAATTTCATCGTTTGGTTTATGTTTTACACGCGTTTTAAATTTTATTGCCGAAATCGCTTTTTCTCGCCGAGATAAGCACGTTTTCTGAAATGCCGCTCTCCCGTCACTCTGGTTAAAGTGTTATGAAAAAAAAGGCTGTTGGGGGCTAGGGAGTATCGAGTTGATCATTATACATGAAGAAATAACCAATTTCATCGTTTGGTTTATGTTTTACACGCGTTTTAAATTTTATTGCCGAAATCGCTTTTTCTCGCCGAGATAAGCACGTTTTCTGAAATGCCGCTCTCCCGTCACTCTGGTTAAAGTGTTATGAAAAAAAAGGCTGTTGGGGGCTAGGGAGTATCGAGTTGATCATTATACATGAAGAAATAACCAATTTCATCGTTTGGTTTATGTTTTACACGCGTTTTAAATTTTATTGCCGAAATCGCTTTTTCTCGCCGAGATAAGCACGTTTTCTGAAATGCCGCTCTCCCGTCACTCTGGTTAAAGTGTTATGAAAAAAAAGGCTGTTGGGGGCTAGGGAGTATCGAGTTGATCATTATACATGAAGAAATAACCAATTTCATCGTTTGGTTTATGTTTTACACGCGTTTTAAATTTTATTGCCGAAATCGCTTTTTCTCGCCGAGATAAGCACGTTTTCTGAAATGCCGCTCTCCCGTCACTCTGGTTAAAGTGTTATGAAAAAAAAGGCTGTTGGGGGCTAGGGAGTATCGAGTTGATCATTATACATGAAGAAATAACCAATTTCATCGTTTGGTTTATGTTTTACACGCGTTTTAAATTTTATTGCCGAAATCGCTTTTTCTCGCCGAGATAAGCACGTTTTCTGAAATGCCGCTCTCCCGTCACTCTGGTTAAAGTGTTATGAAAAAAAAGGCTGTTGGGGGCTAGGGAGTATCGAGTTGATCATTATACATGAAGAAATAACCAATTTCATCGTTTGGTTTATGTTTTACACGCGTTTTAAATTTTATTGCCGAAATCGCTTTTTCTCGCCGAGATAAGCACGTTTTCTGAAATGCCGCTCTCCCGTCACTCTGGTTAAAGTGTTATGAAAAAAAAGGCTGTTGGGGGCTAGGGAGTATCGAGTTGATCATTATACATGAAGAAATAACCAATTTCATCGTTTGGTTTATGTTTTACACGCGTTTTAAATTTTATTGCCGAAATCGCTTTTTCTCGCCGAGATAAGCACGTTTTCTGAAATGCCGCTCTCCCGTCACTCTGGTTAAAGTGTTATGAAAAAAAAGGCTGTTGGGGGCTAGGGAGTATCGAGTTGATCATTATACATGAAGAAATAACCAATTTCATCGTTTGGTTTATGTTTTACACGCGTTTTAAATTTTATTGCCGAAATCGCTTTTTCTCGCCGAGATAAGCACGTTTTCTGAAATGCCGCTCTCCCGTCACTCTGGTTAAAGTGTTATGAAAAAAAAGGCTGTTGGGGGCTAGGGAGTATCGAGTTGATCATTATACATGAAGAAATAACCAATTTCATCGTTTGGTTTATGTTTTACACGCGTTTTAAATTTTATTGCCGAAATCGCTTTTTCTCGCCGAGATAAGCACGTTTTCTGAAATGCCGCTCTCCCGTCACTCTGGTTAAAGTGTTATGAAAAAAAAGGCTGTTGGGGGCTAGGGAGTATCGAGTTGATCATTATACATGAAGAAATAACCAATTTCATCGTTTGGTTTATGTTTTACACGCGTTTTAAATTTTATTGCCGAAATCGCTTTTTCTCGCCGAGATAAGCACGTTTTCTGAAATGCCGCTCTCCCGTCACTCTGGTTAAAGTGTTATGAAAAAAAAGG
The DNA here is from genome assembly GCF_054491065.1 of Syngnathus leptorhynchus. Lineage (NCBI taxonomy): Eukaryota > Metazoa > Chordata > Actinopteri > Syngnathiformes > Syngnathidae > Syngnathus > Syngnathus leptorhynchus. The sequence goes on along the minus strand of NW_028232434.1, from coordinate 2,328 downwards.
CTGTTGGGGGCTAGGGAGTATCGAGTTGATCATTATACATGAAGAAATAACCAATTTCATCGTTTGGTTTATGTTTTACACGCGTTTTAAATTTTATTGCCGAAATCGCTTTTTCTCGCCGAGATAAGCACGTTTTCTGAAATGCCGCTCTCCCGTCACTCTGGTTAAAGTGTTATGAAAAAAAAGGCTGTTGGGGGCTAGGGAGTATCGAGTTGATCATTATACATGAAGAAATAACCAATTTCATCGTTTGGTTTATGTTTTACACGCGTTTTAAATTTTATTGCCGAAATCGCTTTTTCTCGCCGAGATAAGCACGTTTTCTGAAATGCCGCTCTCCCGTCACTCTGGTTAAAGTGTTATGAAAAAAAAGGCTGTTGGGGGCTAGGGAGTATCGAGTTGATCATTATACATGAAGAAATAACCAATTTCATCGTTTGGTTTATGTTTTACACGCGTTTTAAATTTTATTGCCGAAATCGCTTTTTCTCGCCGAGATAAGCACGTTTTCTGAAATGCCGCTCTCCCGTCACTCTGGTTAAAGTGTTATGAAAAAAAAGGCTGTTGGGGGCTAGGGAGTATCGAGTTGATCATTATACATGAAGAAATAACCAATTTCATCGTTTGGTTTATGTTTTACACGCGTTTTAAATTTTATTGCCGAAATCGCTTTTTCTCGCCGAGATAAGCACGTTTTCTGAAATGCCGCTCTCCCGTCACTCTGGTTAAAGTGTTATGAAAAAAAAGGCTGTTGGGGGCTAGGGAGTATCGAGTTGATCATTATACATGAAGAAATAACCAATTTCATCGTTTGGTTTATGTTTTACACGCGTTTTAAATTTTATTGCCGAAATCGCTTTTTCTCGCCGAGATAAGCACGTTTTCTGAAATGCCGCTCTCCCGTCACTCTGGTTAAAGTGTTATGAAAAAAAAGGCTGTTGGGGGCTAGGGAGTATCGAGTTGATCATTATACATGAAGAAATAACCAATTTCATCGTTTGGTTTATGTTTTACACGCGTTTTAAATTTTATTGCCGAAATCGCTTTTTCTCGCCGAGATAAGCACGTTTTCTGAAATGCCGCTCTCCCGTCACTCTGGTTAAAGTGTTATGAAAAAAAAGGCTGTTGGGGGCTAGGGAGTATCGAGTTGATCATTATACATGAAGAAATAACCAATTTCATCGTTTGGTTTATGTTTTACACGCGTTTTAAATTTTATTGCCGAAATCGCTTTTTCTCGCCGAGATAAGCACGTTTTCTGAAATGCCGCTCTCCCGTCACTCTGGTTAAAGTGTTATGAAAAAAAAGGCTGTTGGGGGCTAGGGAGTATCGAGTTGATCATTATACATGAAGAAATAACCAATTTCATCGTTTGGTTTATGTTTTACACGCGTTTTAAATTTTATTGCCGAAATCGCTTTTTCTCGCCGAGATAAGCACGTTTTCTGAAATGCCGCTCTCCCGTCACTCTGGTTAAAGTGTTATGAAAAAAAAGGCTGTTGGGGGCTAGGGAGTATCGAGTTGATCATTATACATGAAGAAATAACCAATTTCATCGTTTGGTTTATGTTTTACACGCGTTTTAAATTTTATTGCCGAAATCGCTTTTTCTCGCCGAGATAAGCACGTTTTCTGAAATGCCGCTCTCCCGTCACTCTGGTTAAAGTGTTATGAAAAAAAAGGCTGTTGGGGGCTAGGGAGTATCGAGTTGATCATTATACATGAAGAAATAACCAATTTCATCGTTTGGTTTATGTTTTACACGCGTTTTAAATTTTATTGCCGAAATCGCTTTTTCTCGCCGAGATAAGCACGTTTTCTGAAATGCCGCTCTCCCGTCACTCTGGTTAAAGTGTTATGAAAAAAAAGGCTGTTGGGGGCTAGGGAGTATCGAGTTGATCATTATACATGAAGAAATAACCAATTTCATCGTTTGGTTTATGTTTTACACGCGTTTTAAATTTTATTGCCGAAATCGCTTTTTCTCGCCGAGATAAGCACGTTTTCTGAAATGCCGCTCTCCCGTCACTCTGGTTAAAGTGTTATGAAAAAAAAGGCTGTTGGGGGCTAGGGAGTATCGAGTTGATCATTATACATGAAGAAATAACCAATTTCATCGTTTGGTTTATGTTTTACACGCGTTTTAAATTTTATTGCCGAAATCGCTTTTTCTCGCCGAGATAAGCACGTTTTCTGAAATGCCGCTCTCCCGTCACTCTGGTTAAAGTGTTATGAAAAAAAAGGCTGTTGGGGGCTAGGGAGTATCGAGTTGATCATTATACATGAAGAAATAACCAATTTCATCGTTTGGTTTATGTTTTACACGCG